>NW_008349068.1:6549994-6582118 GCF_000622305.1 Nannospalax galili | reverse complement strand
CACTTCGTTCTTTATTTCAGCCTGAGTATTCTTCAATATTTCTAGCTCTTTTCTGAATTCATTCAGAAGTTTGTCCCTATCTTCCTTCAGCTCTATGATTACCTTGTTTGTGTGTTCTTTAAATTCACTGAATTCTTTTATCATATTCATCATTGTTCTTTTGAGATCCACGTGAATGAGGCTTAGGGAGTCCTGGAGCAGAGAGCTGCGCTATATAAAGACTTACCCTAAGAGGCCTGAGGATAGTAGTGCAGGCTAGGAGAGTTAGCCGGTGGTGCAGGCCCAGGGAAGCAGAGCGAGGTGAGGGTGGGGCCAGGACCAGAAGTGGTGCTCCTGGAGCCCAAGAAAGGGACTGGGTTGCTCTGGGTGAGAAGGGTCAGGAAGCAGTATTGGTTCCCCAGGTGTCTGGGGCCCCAAGACTAGGAATGGCGCAGGGCTCAAACTAGGAGTATAGAATGGCGAGGCGGGGGGATGGAAGGGTGAATGTGGCTTAGGGAGTCCCTGCGCGGAGAGCTGCGCTATAGACTTACCCCAAGAGGTCTGAGGATAGTAGTGCAGGCTAGGAGCGAGAGTCAGTTACACTTTTAAATGTAACTTAAAGAATGAAATTGTGCAAGAATAAGAATAATTTCTTATATTTGTGGATATAATTTCTTTTCATCTGTTATTGAATAAATATATATTTTTGCTAAGTAGTTTTTAAGCCATTGGTTACCACATTTCTGCATTAACCTAGGTTGATGGGGAGAAGAAAAGATGAAGCTGGTTAAACTAACAATTATTAGCCATGGCTGCAGTCTCATTTACATAGCACAAACACTTTCCCATGCTCCATCTCATTCGTTTTATCAACTCTATAAGGCAGATATAAACACACCCACTTTTCAGAAAGCTGAGGGTTAATGAAATTAACTGATTTATCCAAAGTCATGAACTAGGCAGTAGAGGGATTAAGAAATACAATCATGTTTTGGCTGTTTCATGATGTTAAGGAAAGGTATTTGTTTGATGTTATAGATTGCATGAAATTCTGAAAAGTTTATACAATCACCGATATTCCAATCCATAACAATTTTTTGCTTGAAATAATGGCCCTGAATCTTTATTGCTCCCAGTATCCTGTACTTTCCATGTAGCTTTGTGGTGCCATTACATCCTGGGTGGGGCTAACTCCTGCTCTGATGTCGTTTACCCTGACAGCAATCATGCCACTATTGTACCAATGGACATATCTTGCTTGGAAGATTGATATTGGAGTTCATAGAGTTTATAGCCGGATAAAACTATTGATATTTCACTCCCCCCATGCCCTGCTTGCATAGCATCATCTGAACTTTGGGAGCTAGCCAGCAGGGAGGAAGCTTCCAGGTCAGTTCCAACTTGATTTTTCTAAATCTTGCACCAAAGATGCATGCTTTCTTTAAGAATAGGATATTATCAGTAATTGCTGGTGGTACTCAGAAGGAATAAGAGACTGTATTCCTTTAGGTGCTCCCTGACCAATAACTCCTATGAAGGTATTCCAACCTGTCACTGGAACTTTTATTTAGTGACTCATCACTTCTAAGACTGGCATTATCTATCTTTGTGGAATATCTGCCTTCAACTTATCTTTTATGTTTCTTAATTGTGTAACCAGATAGTAAGTTTCTGCATGGCTTTTTCACAGCCCGTTCATTATGATTAACTCGCTCCCAATACCTATCTCCTCATCTCCACCATCCCCTACTCCTCTCCCCATTTGAACTTTTCCACCCCAGGATTCCCCTCTCTGCCCTCAACTTACCTATATGATACTGTCCTCCTTCCCTTAATTAAACCCTCATCCCTACTGTCCCCTTTCTAGTTTCCTGGATTCAGGAAGTACTCCAAGTTAAACACATGAAACTAAAATTTTAAGGCTCCATATATGACAAAGAACATGCAGATTTGTCTTTCTGGGCCTGGTTTACCTTGATCAGTTTTTTTTTTTTTTTTCTAGTTTCATCTAGTTACAGGCAAATTTCATTTTCTATTGATGAATAAATTTCCATTCTGTATAATATGGCATATTTTCATTGGTGGATATCTAGGTCTAAAAATCCATATCTGAGAAGGTCTTTGACCCTAGAGGAACCAACTACTATTGCTTAGCTAAGCTGATGTATCATCAGAGGCCTTCTCGATAACTATGTTTAAGCTTGTAGACAAATGGAACTCTGAACCTTAACCAGAGAAGCCTCTCTATGCAGTGAATGGAAATGACTCAAAGACTGGTGACTGCATAAAATGTTGAGAATAAAGAACAGTTTATTAGGACTCAGGCCTAAACACGACATTTATATTACCCCTGTAAGACTCAGGGAACACTGTGGAAAAGATAATATAAAGACTGTAAGAGTTGGAAGACAGGGAGAAGAGCTGCGAAATGCTGTCTTTTAAGCATGACACGCCATTAAAGTCATGAACTCACAGCAGCTGCACCTAATAACACTGGACCTACACAAGTTAGGTCCACCCAAAAGTCAGATATGAATGTAAAGAGTGTTCAGGGGGCCCTACCCCCTACCACTTACTGCTGATTGTTGACAACAGATTCTAGAAGACAGAAGGCATTATATCCATTGTTTACCCACTGGTGAGCACACCAGGCTCTAATGGATAGTTCAGTTCCAAACCCAAGTTACACAGACAGCCCTAGTTGAAAACTCTGTGTGACACAAAACAAGAAATCATGAATATGGAAAGAGATTTGAAGTGAAGAGGGAAGGGAGATATGAGGTAGAAGAGTAACCAGAATGCATTATATACATGTATGAAATTATTAAAGAACAGCATTTATTAATAAATAAAAAAGATACAGTTGCTGATAGTAATTTATCAAAGATGGAAAGTGCCTGTATAGATGGAGACAATTAGGTGAGCAAAGTTGGGAGGAAATGTGACTGTGCCCATTTCTGCTGACAGTCCTACACACAGCACACAGCTTTCAATTTCGTAGGTATAGATGTTACTTTTGCTGAAGTTTGTAGCCTTAACACTTAATTTTTCTGCTATATCCTGTTACCCCTGGGTGCTGGAGAGGACATCGTTTATTAGCCTATAGCGTATAAGATTATGACAGTACAACTTGATAATTATTAAAATTATAGCCTAAAACAGAAGCTGTTAATTACAAAAATGCCTCATTCTTTGGCACCTTTGTTGCCTGAATTTGTTGATGCTGCTACAACAGCATACTGCTGGCTAGATAATTTATAAAGAGTAGAAATTTGTTTTTCATACTTCAGAGTGCTGAGATGTCTGAAATCATCGAACACCTTTACATGGGTTTTCAACTTCACAATGGAGGAGCCCTAAGGTTAATAATCCTTTAAATAACCATACTATTAATATTATCACATAGGGAAGAGTGGAATTTTTTAGCAGACACGTTTGAAACATAGTGCTCTGCTCCTGAACAGTATTTTAAATTTTTAAAAAAATAAACAAATTTCTTTCCAGAAGAACTGCTTATTCATAAGCAATATGTGCTAAAATATTACGTCAATCTGATTACTTAATACTTCGATTTTACTTTAATGGCCATGATTTTCCAAAAGAATATAATTTTCCATTGTAATGTTACTTATTTCTAAAAGAAAATACTATTTTCTGAGAAACAACAAAAGCTCTTACCAACTTATATGTCATTTACTTGAGTCCCTTCCTTAAAGATTTCCAAATATTGTCTACTTGTTTATAACAGGGAAGCATCTCTAAAACATGGGGATTTGCTTTTTTTTAAAAAAATGACAATACAATGTGGAATCTTCTATTTGAAAGTCATCTTTATATCAATATTATATATAGAAACAAGAGAGGCAGCAGAAAGGAAGATGCTAAAGCAAAAAAAGGAAAAGATATGAATCTTACAAAATACAAGTAGCATCCTGGCTTTTTAGTGAATCACCCTGAATAAATTTGGTCAATGAAATAGACATTTTTCATATTTGCTCTTAACCTTCCAACTCCACTCCCAAACTCAGTTTCCATATTTTCCTGTATACCAATTCATCAGTTAGGTAAGAGCTCTGTTTTGTCCTTAAGCCACTTCTTCAGTCATGATTACTCTCTCTGTACCAACACCCTACTAAGGAAAATAAGAATTGTTGGTGAACAAAACAAACCTGTCTTATTTATTAGAAAAGAAAACCTCACAGTACAAAATCACTTGGAGCACCCGACTCAGCCTCCATGGGGTGAACATCTCAAAACATGTCATTTCCAGCCCCCTGCTTTGTGACCATCTGTAGTCCCTCCCTCTGTTCAAGGGCTTATTCTTCCCTGATGAGTAGTAGGGACCAGCACTTCTATCTCCCATCTCCTCTCCTTCCACCTTGGCACTAACCATCTGAGACTTCTAAAATGCTCCTACCTAGCCAGGGCTGTTTCACCCTCCTGGAGAGTTCCTGAGTAGCCAAATAGGAGCTACCTGGTCCCTTCAGTACAAAATCAAAAGAGAGAACCTGAAGCCCAGACCAATCAGTTTTTTATAGCCAATCAGAAAGCAAGCAAGGTACACCAAAAATACAAAAAGAAACAGACTTTGATTCAACAAAGGAAGGATTGAGTTCCATACCAGAATCACAAGCAACAAACAAAATCCACATGTCAGAACCACATTAAAAATAATAATATGAAAAACAAAAATATGTTCCCACCAAACACCACCAGTCCTATAGAAGAGTTCTCCAGTGAGAACCCTCTAGAGATAACCCAGGACACAGAACTTAAAAGAACAATCATAAACATGATCAAAGAATTAAATGAACTTAAAGAACACACGAACAAAAAATTTAAAGAACTACAAGAAGATAGGGATAAACTGTCTGAATTCATAAAGGAGATAGAAATAATGAAGAAAACTCAGGCTGAAACGAGGAAGGAAGTGAAAAGCACAAGCCAATTTGAAATGACAGGATAAAGCCTCACCATTAGAATGAATGAAATGGAAAATAGAGTATCAAGATTGGATGATAAGGTTGAAGAACTGGACTGCTCAAGCAAAGAATATGAAAATATTTTTTTAAAGGAATGGAATATGCAGGAAATTTGGGAAACCATGAAAAGATCCAATTTATACACCATAGACATGCAGGAAGGAGAAGAATCTCAGGTAAATGGTATTGAACAAATGTTCTTCAGGATTATAGAAGACCATCTTTCCAAATTAAAGGAGGACATATCCATGCAAGTACCAGAGGCACTGTGACCTGGATATTCCTCTGACCCTGTGAGAACAAGCCATGGTCCTGCCTCCTTCCCACATTCGGCTGAAGGACTCAAGTTCAATGCCTCTTCCAACCAATCGGTTGACCTTAGCTGCTTGAAGGGGAGGGACTAAGGGTTTATAAACCAGGGAAAACCACGAAGCTGCTCTCTTGCCATTTTGTGTGGCTGTGGGGAAGCCACTGGACTTATGTTGGGTGTGGACTTTCAAGCACAGCCGTGAATGGGGGGGCACGCCCACTCTTCTGTAAGTAAACAAGCACCCCAAGCTCAGTTAGCAAGTCCAATAAACTCATTAAATCCTCCAAACAGTAGTTTTGGAAAATTCTTGCCTCTGGTTGTCGTAAGGACAGTGGAAGATGGGAATCAGATGCCATGTGCACTTTCCAGCAGTGAATTTAACTTTACAGACACCAAATAGGACCAGAAAAGAGACTCCCCACAATATAGCATAGTAAAAACGCTAAATGTATGGGGAAAAGAGACAATACTGAAAGCTGTAAGACAAAAACAACTCACGTATGAAGGAAAGCCTGTCAAAATTACAGCTAACTTTTGAATGTAAACTATGGAAGCCAGAAGAGCCTAGACCAAAGTATTCCCAGTTCTCAATGACCAAAAATGCCAACCCAGAATACTTTACTCAGAAAAGTTGTCTATTATAGTTATAGGAAAAAAAAAATCTTCCATGACATGAATAGGCTGAAAGAATTCATGTCCACCAAACCAACCCTTTAAAGAATACTCAAAGCAATACAAAGGACTGAAGAAAGGAATGACTATACCCAAAAGGCAAATAAATGAAAGAAAATTAATGAAGGTATAATTTTGGCAATGCAAAGTTAGAGCAACAAACCAAACAAAATTTTAAATGGTGGTAACAAATACACATCTTTCAATAATAACTTTAGCCATTAATGGCCTGAAGTCCCCAGTCAAAAGACATAAGCTAGTTGAATGTATTAAGAAACAAAATCCATCTTTTTGCTGTTTACAAGAAACTCTACTCACTTTAGAGGACAGGCACTACCTTAAGATTAAAGAATGAAAAAAAAAATATTCCAAGTAAATGTCACAAAGAAACAAGCAGGGGTTTCAATTCTAATATCTAACAAAATAGACTTCAATCAAAAACTAAATAGAAGAGATAAAGGAAAAATTGGCCAAGAATTTGCTACAATTATGAACTAATATGCATCAAACTCAAGTGCACCAAATTTCATTAAAACAGTTCTACAGGACTTTAAGACATGGATTAACCCCAACTCGGTAATAGTAGGGGACTTAAATACCCCATTATCTCCAATAGCAAGATTAACTGGACAAAGAATAAACAGAGAGACATCTGAATTAAATGATACCATAAATCTTATGGACCTAACAAACATCTACAGGATATTTCACCTAAGCACCAAAGAATACACTTTCCATTCAGCAATCTGTGGAAGTTTCTCTTAAGTTAACCACATATTGGGGCACAAAACAAAAAAAATACAAAAAATTGAAATGATTCCATGCATTCTATCAGACCACAATACAATAAAGCTTAAAATCCAAACCAAAAGAAACTCTAGTAACTACAAAACTTATGGAAATTAAACAACACATACCTGAATGATGAATGGATCAAAGAAAAAATTAAGAAATAAATAAAAGTATTCCTGGAAACTAAATGAAAAGGATAATTCAACACATCAAAACCTCTGGAGCACTTTAAAAACAATCGTAAGAGGGAAGTTTATAGCTCTAAGTTTCTACACTAAAAAATCAGAAAAGCACAAATAAATGACTTCACATTGTAACTCAAGACTCTGGAGAGGCAAGAAAAAGCAAAATCCAATCCCAGCAGATGTGAAGAAATACCACAAATGAGATTAGAAATGGATGAAATAGAAACACAGAAAATAATAAAAGGATTCAATGAATCTAAGGCCCATTTCATTGAAAAGATAAGCAAGATAGATAAACCCTTAGCCCAGCTAATCAAAAGAAAGAAAACAAACCCAAATCAACAAAATCAGAGATGAAAAGGGAAACATCACAACAGACACCAAAAAGATCCAGAACATGATAAGGGAATACTGTAAAAGTCTACATCTGTTAATCTGAAAACCTAAAAAAAAAAAAAAATTAATATCTAAATTCATGGGAACCACCAAAGTTAAAGCAAGAAGAGATTAACAGCTTAAACAGATCCACAACATATAAGGAAACTGAAACAGTAACACAAACTTCCCAACTAAAAAATGCCCAGGCTCAAATGGATTCACCACAGAATTCAACCAGCCATTTAAAGAAGATCTACAACCAACAGTACATAAATTATTAAAAAAGATAGAAACTGAGAGAGAACTCCCAAACTCCTTATAGAAGTCAGCATCACTCTTATACCAAAACTATGTAAAGATATAATGAAAAAAAGAAAACTACAGACCAATAATATCCTTCATGAACATAGATGCAAAAGTTCTCAATAAAATACATGCAAACTGCAGAGACATATCACAAAGATTATCCAACATGACCAAGTTGACTTTATTCCAGAGATGTAGGGATGGTTCAATATATATAAGCAAACAAATACAACAAATCATATAAATGGACTCAAAGACAAAAATCACATGATCATCTTAGCAGGTGCCAAAAAGGCCTTTGAGAAAATTCAACATTCATTTATGTTAAAAATCCTAGAGGGAATTGAACTGGAGGGAACATAACTCAACATAACTAAAGCTATATAAAACAAACCCATGGCCAACAGCATTCTAAATGGTGAAACCTGGAAGCATTCCCATTAAAATAAGGAACCAGACAAGGCTGTCCACTATTTCTACTCTTTTATAAGCAGTGCTTGAAATGCTTGTTAGAACATTCTAATAAGAGAAGAGAAGAAAATTAAAGGAATACTAACCGGAAAAGGTCAAGTTATTCCTATTGCAGATGATATGATGTTATACATAAGAGATCCCAAAATTTCTACCATAAAACTCCTAGAAATGATTAACACTTTTCAGCAAAGCAGCAGATTACAAAATCAATAAACAGAAATCAGTAGACTTTCTATATACCAATGACAAGCAATCAAAGAAAGAATACATGGAAACTCCCATTCACAATAGCATCAAAAATTATCTAGGAATAAAGTTGACAAAAGACATTAAAGGTTTAATATCTAGACTATGTAACAAGAGACTAAAATGAAATTTTTAAATATTTGAAGAGATTGAGGAAGACACTAGGAGATGGAAGGACCGCCCATGCTCATTGATTGGAAGAATTAATATTGTAAAAATGACCATCTTATGAAATGCAATATATAGATTTAATACAACCCCAATCAAAGTCCTCAGCATTCTTCACAGAATTAGAAAAAGACATCCTAAAATGCATATGGAATCATAATATACCCTGGATAGCCAAAGTGATTCTGAGCACAAAGAGCAATGCTGGAAGGATTGTCATATCAGATTTCAAAGTACATTACAGAGCTATACCCATAAAACAGCATGATACTAACACAAAAACAGACATATAGATATTTGACAAAATTGCTAATAACACACACTGGGGGAAAGACAGCATCTTCAACAAATGGTGCCAGCGAAACTGCATCTCCACCTGTAGAAGAATAAAACTAGATCCTTATCTTTCGCCTTGCACAAATGTCAACACCAAATGTATCAAAGATCTCAATGTAATAACTGAAACTCTGAAACTGTTAGAAGAAAACCTCAGCAGTAACCTAAAAGATATAGTTCAGCAAAGAACTTTCTAAATTGGACATCAGTTCCTCAGGAATTAAGGTCAACAGTCAAGAACTGGGACCTCATCAAACTGAAAAGCTTCTATAAGGCAAAAGAAGCAACCAAGAAAGTGAAGAGAAAATCCACAGAATGGGAGAAAATCTTCACCAGCGACACATCTGACAAAGGTTTGATATCCAGAATATATAACGAACTAAAAAACAAAAAAACAAACAAGAGAACAAATGACCCAATTAAAATTAGGCTATGATCTGAACAGAGAGTTCTCAACAGAAGAACTAAAGATGGATAAGAAACCTTAAAAAGTGTTCAATATCCTTAATAATCAGGGAAATGCAAATTAAAACCCCTTTAAATTTCATCTTACCCCAATCATACTGGCTAAGTTCAAGAGAATATATGATACGAAATTCTGGAAAGGATGTGGAGAAAGAGGAATGCTCATTCATTGCTGTTGGGATTGCAAACTCGTGCAACCACTATGGAAAGCGATATGGAGAACCCTTAAAAAACTGAAAATGAACCCCCATATGATCTGGTTATACCACATCTTAATGCAGAGCTACTTATACATATATGTTTTTGATGTTTTTTCACAATAGCTAAGAAATGGAAGCAACCTAAGTGTTCCTCGAATGACGAGTGCGTAATGAAAATGTGATTCATTTACATAATGCTGTTCTGCTTAATGGCAAAGAAAGGTGAAATTTGCAGGTAAATGGACTGAACTAGGAAGGTTTTACTAAGTGAAGTGACACAGACTCAGAAAAACAAATGACATATGTTCTCCTCATCTGTGGTTCTTAGTACCAAATCCTTATATGAGTATATATTCTGATGTAACTTCAGGAGTCAGGAAAATTGAAAAGAACCAGGAAGGTAAAGGGAAAGAAGGTGCCTGTGAGAGAATAACAGTAAAAGATAGGTATTATCAAGGGAAAATGGGTAAATGTTGGTATTTAAATGGGAAGTAAAGAGAGATGGAGGGTTGTACAAGGAAAGATGGGTGTAAAGTGGAAGAAGCTCAAGAGAGGGGGGACTATAAGAAAAGGGTATTATAAAGGGTGAAATTGGGAAAATGGGGTAACTTCAACTGGGGAGGGAGGACAGAGAATTAGACAGGGAAAGAGAGAAAGGAGAAATAAATAATGCTTAGCTGGTGTGAAAAAACAGATTAAAACATATTAGTTTTACTACATATGTAAAAATAAAGTCTACTGAAAAATTACACATCCAGTAGCTCTACATGAGTCCATGTGTACAGCTGAAGGCTTCATAACTAGAAACAGTGCCAGACAAGAGAAGCTTCCTTTTATGCTGTTGGCCAGGGTAGTCCTAGAGACTCCCAAAATTACACAGGATATTTACACAGCCTTTGATTATCTCCCAGGATGAAGGTAAGACTCTGTTGTCGAAGACAGAACATACTTTGGACAAAGGATTTAGAGCAATGGAGCTGGAACTGACCTGAAACCCACCTCCCTGAATATTTCCTCTCATAGTTTTGGAGAACACTGTGTAAGCTGCTATGGGAGAACATTTACTGATGATCAAACCCCAGCTTTAAGGCCTAAAAACCAAAACAATGACCAGCACAGCAAGCTATACTGGGGCAGTAGTGGCACTTTTGTGTTGGGGTAATCAACAGCTACCTAATTGGACTTAAAGCCCTCTCAATGGGAAGGAATTCATGTGTGGTACTCTAAACATAGCCAATACACATGACTGGAGATGTCATATTGCTTGCTATCATATCCCTAGACAAATGTAATTTCTTTCTATGTGCTAAGTATGGATCCTTATTTTTTTCAGACAAATATGCTAGTCACCACTCATCACAAAAGCTTCTTTTGCACCAGATGGAGACTATTAAAGAGTCCCAGAACCGGTCACACACAGAGAAGTGTCTGTGAAATGCCCAACCCTAAGTGACACATGTACAATGGAACCTGTACATCTAAGACTCATGGCACGTAGTGGATCAAGGGGTAAAGAGAATACTAATGCATCTCTCAACTTTCATTAGTGAAGCTCCCTCATGCAACTGAGGACAATGAACACAAAATGCACAAATGGCCAAGGCCTAGAAAATAGGAGTATGCACAGCATAGGTCCTTGGACAGGACTCCTATATTAAAATTCACCCACCTAGGACTCAGTGACCATTGTGGAAGAGGGAGCAGAAAGATTTTAAGAATCAGGGGAGGAGGTGCATGTCATTATGGATAAAAGAGTCTTAAAGGCTCCTGAGACCTTGCTTATATGAACCGACAACAATGGTGTCAGCATGCACACAACCCATGCAAACTCAAACAGACAAAACCCAGCACAGAACTGGGGAAAAGGGCAACACGTCCCCAATCTTAGCTGAAGAATCTTTGGCAGCTGATTACTGCTGGGTGAGGGAGAGTTGATTTTCTTTAAGGGAGTGACTCTAGATAGGCTGACCAGACCCCAGTGGATGAACTTGCACTGAGGGAAATCTGGGTACACTAACTTGACTCGATAGGCCTTAACATAAATGACAGAATGCCTGAAATCAGGTGGGGGGTTGCTATGGGAGGGTGCAGATGGTGGAGGGGCAAAAAGATAATTAAGATGTTGCATATGAAATACACAAACATTTCAATAAAAATATACAACAAAAATTGCTTGGTAAGATTTGCGATGTTTTTATTTGTAAATGTGTAAATCGATGGTGATGTAGTGTAAACTGTGTCCCCATATTAATAGTGAACATAGAGTTCAACCCTATCCATAGGAGGGAGGGAGGGAGAAATGGAGGGAGAGAAGGAGGAGAAATTAATAGAAAATATGTGACATTAAAGTAGAAGGGAGGACATGGGGTGAGGGGGCAGTAAGTGTTGGCCAGGGAGACAGAGATAAAAGAGAATAAAGTATGTATAAGATGCCATAATGAATCCCATTTCTTTGTATGTCTACAAAGAAAACAAATTTAAACAAGAAATAAAAAGGTGAAATTCTGGTACTTTAATTTATAAAAGAGTTTATTTGCAATCATAATTTTCCTGCTTATACTGCCAAATATCTCACATATTAATTGTACGTAGTCTTTTGTCTTCATATTCTTCCACAATGATTATCCAAGCTAAAACTAAATACTAACTGCATGAGAACTGTGTGCCTGTGTACATGCATGGAAAAGATCTAACTGATAGCATGTGGAAAGTACTTCACAAGCAATGTGCCTGGCTATAAGTAACTTTGTTTTTACTAAAGGATTCTAGAATCAAAAAAAATTAATTCAAGGGTATGGATGTAGCATTTGCCTAGCATGTACAAACCCCAAATTCAATTCAGCACCATAAAAACAAAAAGGCATATTTCTAGTTAAATTTGGTATTCTCAGAGGTGTTCTGATGAAGCAGAAGCTGTTCTCAGGTGAAGACACAGGGTAGTATTTTTCTTCTAATTGCTTTATTTAAGGTGGTCAGATTGTACTTGCTTTCTTTCATCTATAAGGATTCTGAATATGTACTTAGAATTTAGACCGCTTCTCTTTACATAGAATTTCTCACCTCCATGATGGTTCTATTCTGGCTTCAGTCAGAAGTCAGATGTAAAAGTTATGACCCAGCCATCAAACTAGTCAAACTCTGGTCTGCAGGGAGTCTGTGTCATAGAATATGATTTTACAAGTACCAAAGAGCATATATTTATTTTAACCTAGTCATCTTTCTGGGATGAGAATGTGTATTTTTTTTTCATTTTAAGATTATTTTATTTGATCTAAATATAATTTCAATGTAAAGTATTAGAAGTTTTTCATGCTTTTTCGTGTAAGATAGAATTCATATTATTTTAATCAAATAATGAAATATATAAAGTAAAAGAAAATTTAAATCGGTATTTTCTTTTCTTCCCCATCTCTGCAGCTTTACCGCTTTTACTACAATCTCCAAAACTACTCACTGTTAAATTTTTTTTAATATTTATTGTTTTTATTTTATGTGTATGACTATATTGCCTGCATGTATGTGAGTATACCCGTGTCGTGCAATGCTGCAGAGATCAGAAGAGGGCTTTGGATTTTCCTGGAACTGGAGTTAAGGACAGTTCGTAGCCACCATGTGGGTGTTGGGAACCAAACCCAGGTCCTCTGCAAGAGCAGTCAGTGCTTTTAACCACTGAGCCATCTCTTCAGCACCAAATTCTTAATACACATGTTTCTAGAACTTTCTATGCCTACCTGCCTATGAATACAGATAGATTTTTAAAGACATGTTCTTGAGACTTTTAGGACATCCTGCCTCCATCCCATGGTACACTTTTTTTTCCGTATATCCATTGATCTTTAAAATTTATTTTATTGTGTGTGTGTGTGTCTGTGCACACGCATGCACATGCATATATGTACACATGTATGCATACCATGCCACAGCATGGGTATGGAGGCCAGAAAACAACTCTTAAGAATCAGTTCTCTCTTACCATCTTGTGGGATCTGGAGATCTGGGTTGTCAGGCCTATATACACATATCTCTACCCTCTGACCCATCTTGCTGGCCCTTTATTGACTTTTGGCCTACATTACCAAATTCATTTCTGCCCCTGGGGTATTTTTGTGCACATTCCTTTGCACCTCAGATTTACTGATAAATCGTCATCATGAATTTCAACTTTGGGCTTTCTCTCTCTTCTCATCTCCCCTCTTATTTCCTCCTCCCCCATAAATTCTTGATTCCATAAAAAAGAGCAAATGTTTCTTTTTTTTTACACTGAATTGTTTACATGTATTAATTCATTATGCAATCACTCTGAAAGATAACAGCAAGTTAGATCTGGGACTTGTAGTCTTATCTACAGTTCTGTAAAGATTCTGTTGGAAAAGAGAAGTTGGTCCTAAAATAGTGGTTCACAGATCTTGAGACTACTTCTTTTTCTGATAAGGTCCTCTGTTTCTTCTTTTTTTTCATGTACTCTTTCTTCTTCTTTTATTTATTTTGTATGGGGCTTTTGGCTACTCTAACATTCCCCCCTCTGAAGAGGTAACCTAAAATCTTTTAAGGATTAGATAAAACCTCCCAAATACTATTGACATTTTTGGCCTTTAGAATAGAGTAGGTTGCTAAGAGGCCAAAGGACATTGTGAGTTTTAGCCAAGAAACTGGCTACTTTTCTTTGAGGTCTTTTTACCCTAACTGCCTAGCCAATTCCTACCTCATATTCTTATCACAGTATCCTCTGAAGAGGTTACCCAACTTGTAGATAGGGAATCAGGAAGCAGACCACTCTGGCTTCTTCCACGCTAAACAGGGACATGGTGAGGCAATTCAGTGGGTCTATCTGAAAGACTCCAAAATTGCATAACACTTATCTCAAAAATGAAAATAAAGTCTTTGAATAGTGAATAAGAGATGTGAATGAGAAGTAAAGGCAAAAGTAATTAGCATTACAAGTTCTAGACAGAAAACTAGAAAAAAGTCAGAAAAGGGCAATTTTTAAATGTTCATGAGAGTCCATTGGAATTTCTTGACAAGGGCTTCCCTCTATTGGGTTCCTCCTCATTTTCTTTTGTCTGCCAGGTCTGGACTTGAGAGTGATGGATTCAGGATTTGCTTTCAGGTATATCCATCATTTTAGAACAATAGCTGGTTGTCTCCCTTAGCTACAGGTGGGCACTGCAGTATTGCAGACCAAGATCTGAAGTCTTACATCTAAGCAGCACTTTCTGATTAGGAACAAAATCATCAATGAAAAATAATTATCTAGATAACTTTTTTTTTTTCTGGTCTTTTGAGACAGGGTCTCCCTGTAGCCCCAGCTGTTCTGGAGCTCACTATGTAGACCAGGCTGGCCTTGAACTCACAGAGATCCACCTGCCTCTGTCTCCCGAGTGCTGGGATTAAAGGCATGTGCCACCATGCCTGGCTAAGTAACTTTTTATATGGACTTAAGGCTAATGTCTGGGAGGTGTAATCCCTTGAACTTAAATAAATATACTGATGACTTTACTCTTTGGTTATACTTTCCTTTTGGGTGTTTAAGACCATGTGGTTGGCCCAGATAAATCTATTTTTTTTTTTTTGGTCTTTTTTAGACATGTCTCTCTGTAGCCCCAGCTGTTCTGGAGCTCACTATGTAGACCAGGCTGGCCTCAAACTCACAGAGATCAGCCTGTCTCTGCCTCCCAAGTACTGGGATTAAAGGCATGTGCCACCATGCCTGGCAAATCAATTTGTTTTTACATTTCAGGTCATTTAAGGATCTGTTCCTCAGGGGTCACATGGGCTTGGGTGGAGCCCCTGGCTCCTTTCTTTTACCCGTTCTGCCTATGTGAAGATAATTCAAAGGTCCTGCTCGACCATGTCTGGCTTCACTTGGAAGCATGGATGAAATGTTTCCTCTGAGTTGCCCTCCTCTTTGTAGACAGGACACTGGTTCAAGTCTATCTTATGGGGTCTCCATGGCCTCCATGAGCAAGAGGACAGGTGACCACAGTTTCAGGACATTTTTGAGAGATGTTCCATAGTCCCCTGGAACTTGGTTGACCTTGGCTAGCAAGGGACAAAAACAGTCCTTTAAATCCCTCTGACCAGATTAGTTTAGGCCTTAAAGTATGGCTGTTAAACATCCTATAAGGTTAGTTCCACCAGTCTGGTACTTTTAAGTACCATGTGCTATGTAGATAAAACGGGTAAAAAAAAAAAAAAACACAAATATTCTCAGCTAAACCTTGACCAGATATATATTTTGTTCCTTAAAGTAGTTGACTAAACTATGACCTTAGATTTTTGTTTGTTTGTTTTTGTTTTTTTTTTTTGAGACAGGGTCTCCCTGTAGCCTCACTATGTAGACCAGGCTGGCCTCACACTCACAGAGATCCCTCTGCCTCCCAAGTGCTGGGATTAAAGGTGTGTGTCACCACGCCTGGCTCCCAGCCTATTTTTTGAGACAAGGTCTCTCACTGAACCTGGAGCTTGCTGATTCAGCTAGGTTGGATTGCAGGCATCACTGCTATGCTCCCTGGGGATACTAAGCAATGCTTATTCCCTTTTAAGGTTCTAGTGTCAAATGAATGTTTGATTAAAGTTTTCCTGGGGAGACAATGAATTTACTGAGCTTACTTACCTAGATAACTGAGGGGTTGCTGAGGTATATGTATGACCTGACGGTATGCACACTGGATAGCCTTTACCCAGTATGGGTCAAGCCTTCTCTTCCTAGCCTTCCCCAGATTGTATACTTAAGCCCTCCCCAAATCGAGAAGACCATGTATGATTAGGGCTAAATTACACACAGTTGGCTGAGAAGAGTGGCTGGATACTCCAGTGAAGGCCTTGCTTGGCCCTCCTTTAATGAATGAGCACAACTGTCAAAAAGCCCAATTGTAACAATGTTTAGTGATCAGGCACAGCTGAGAGTGTGTAATTCATAGATTTAGAAGGGAGTGCAATTTAGTAATTAGGAGGACGTGACCTGGAGTTTATCTAGGCTTTCACTAGTTTTTTCAGTACTCCTCTTGTCAAATGCAGAAAATAATTATTCTGACATCTTTAAGGTTCTGTGATAATTAAAGAAAACAATGTAGGTAAATACTAAGAACACATTAATAATGCCAATAAATTATGTCAATTTTTTATTTTCAAATTATTTTGTATTATTATTCATGTAAAAGATTAAGATAGTTGGCTTTTTCTGCCAACTATGTACAAATGAAGAATTATAAGATATGGTTTTGAAGTTTTCTCCTGAAACTTACTAAACTTGTCACCTGAAGCATATGATTTATACCCCAATTATACTTTGAATCTAGTTTATCGTGCGGAAAAAGAGTATGCTCTTTGGGATATTACAGATTAAAATGCTATGAATTCATTTTTGTATTCAAAAATTTTAAGCACCGTCCCTGAGGCTACAGTCTGTATTAGAAACATTAATAGACATGAATTTTTCACATTTTAATTGTAAATTTATGTATTTAATCATAAGATGGTATAGATTCATAACACACAGTCTGTGTATCATATTTCATGTCTAAAACAGCAAAAATACCTGAATATGAAAAGAATATGACTCCAAAATCTTTGGATAAATAATTGTCATTGTCTTGGATACAGGCAGAGTAGCAGTCTAGTTTGCCTTTGAGAAAAGACAAGTTTATACCTATTGCCTAACTGTAATTGTTATCATTCCTATTTACATGCAAAAGCAACAAACTGATTAATTCATTCTACAGTAAACTTAATAAAAAATGAAATGCAATTCATTTTTTCTGCTCTCCAAGGCATTTCTAAATAAATGGAGAAGAAAAACAAATTATATTCTATGACTGCATTAGAACTGTCACTCTCAGTAGAGAAAGAGTACATGAAAGAGATAGTCTTGGACATCTGTGGGTGTATTTATGAACTGTCGTAGGGATTTAAAAACAAACTCATTTCTATTAAACAAGGTCAAGGATACTACACACACTTTAGCAGACAGGGCTGTCCTACATACCAAGGCCTGAGCCCTTGTCAAACAAATTTCAAATGAAAGTAGGCAGGTGACTTGTTGGGAAGAAGAAGGATTTCAGTGGGAGAAGAAAAGGGCATGAGAAGGGGTAATGGGGAAAGTGAAAATGACTAAAATCCATTATCTGTGTATGAAACTGTCAAAGAATAAAAATAAGGAAAAAATAAATTTTGACCACATTTTCCCCCTAATAAATACAATTTATGCCCAATTCTTTCATTATTACATTATTTCTAAAGAACTAATATTTTCTTTACACATATATAAATATGAAGAAAGCTGTGTGACATTAATTACCAAGTAAAGTTCCTATGAATATGAAATTCTCAGTGTGGAAAGAATTTACTGTCTAAAGTATAGAATGATGACTCAGTCTAGGAAGACTAAAAATTCTCAAAATCTACTGAACTCATGAATCAAATTCTGATTATATGAATACTTTAACATATTTCATACTTTTTAACTTGAAGTAAAACTTTCACATGATAAAATACACAAATCTTTAGTGAGCATTTGCTAAAACTTAATAAATACATGCTTGATGTATTCCAAGTTTATGACAAAATACCTTGTGGGGTCCCTGCCTTCCCTCATGGGTCGTTGGCCACTGGTCCATGAGGACAAAGGGAGCAGAAGCAAGGAATGGGGTCAGGATGGCCAGTGGGCACTGATAGAAGAAAGCCCTTCCGGGGAGGCAGGTTCAGTGATACAAACAGCTCCAGACTCTGTGAAACAGCTCCATTTATTCAGTGGGGGTTAGGGAAAATAGAGTGTGGAGGCAGTAGCCAATGCTTCAGCTGATAGGTGCTCATAGTATGCTTTATTTACATGTAGCAGTAAGCTCCTATCATTAACTATCCAGCAATGCCTAATTATCACATAGAAAAAACCTGGGGGTAGTTTTTAACTCCAGATAACTATGCCAAAGGTCATGTTTTAAATGAGACCAAGCATCCGTGCTTGGCGGCACTTTCCAGGTAAGTCAGGCAGGAAGCTCCTGCTGAGAAAGGAGCCAACCTTAACAGCAGGGTTCCCCAACAATACCTCATCACCCTAGAGTGCTTTTACAGACCTCTTTTAGGTTAATCCCCTTCAAATCCCTTAGCAGAAATAACTGATGTTCAGAAGTTTTCAAATAACCAGTTGATTATGTCCATGCTAGAACAGTCTATACATAACATCACTCAATTTGCGTTCTTAGTGTAAAGTGTTTTTTTAATGGTATAATGATTTGAGTTTAACACATAGCTTTCTTTAACTCTGTGGGTTGTTTCTTATAATGCACAGTATTTTGTTATATGAATGGGCTATATCCATTCTTCAAATCCTAAGTAAGCGATTTTTTTCCCTTTTTATCATTCTAAATGAGTCTTTTATAAATATTTATGTAAAAAATTCTTTGTGATCCCCATATCTTTATTCCAGTTTGGTAATGATAAAGGAATGTAATTTATTTTTTACCTTTTATACAAGTCTACCTTTATACGTAAAAATATATATGTATACATATATATATAAAACTAAAGCTAACTTGATTTTTAAAATCAAAGTTCATTTATTGATAATGTACATTTTATAATAAAATCGTAGTAAATACGGACATTTTCTAGTTTAAAAAAAGTATCATTCATGTGAAACTCATAACATGTAAAATTTAATTGGAAAATTTGTATTTCACATAGCACACATTTCTTGTAGCCAACTCAAGAACATTATCATAAATATAGTAGAGACAGAACAGAGCTCACAGTGAAGCTCAACAGTACAACACAATTTTCACTGGTCCTGAGACTTCTCAATATGGTGCATTGGAAATAAGTGGAATGTAATTCTTTTGTCAAAGGTAAGGATATTTTTCATTTTACAAATAGTTACTGGAAATTTTCTTTAAGAAGATTAGGCAAATTTTCAGTACTTCTTATAGTAAGAGTTCTAGATGTTTTATACGGGATGACCCACCTTGAATATGGGCAGTGCCTTTCTATGGGCTGGGGTTCTTAGCTAAACAGAATGGAGAAAGTGAGTGAGGCATCAGCATTCGTCATGCTCTGCTTCCTGACGACAGATGCAATGAGATCAGCTGCCTCACACTGACCTCACATGAGTGTTATACTTTCAAACCATGTTCCAAAACAAATCTTTAATCCTTTAAATTGCTTTTTGTCACATATGTTGTCAAAGCAATGAGAAAAGTTACTAAACAGAAAATTGGTACTGAGAAGTAGGGTCAATGCTGTGATAAACCAGCCCGTGTAGCTATGAGGATTTTGGAACTGGTTTACAAGGGAATGTGGAAGAGGTAGGAGCTAGGGGCTAGATAAGGCCTAAACTTTTATCAGAGCTTGATGGGACAAACTGGTTGAGAGCTCAGAAGACTAGAACACTGAGAGAAATGCAGACAATGGAAAGCCTGGCTCCTGAAGCTTCAGAGGGGAGCTAGGAAACTATTGGGGTTCAAACTAGATGTCGTTCTTTTGACATTCTGGCAAACAATTTGGATGAGAACTTGAATGAGGCTAATTCAAAACTAACGGACTAATTTGTTAGATGGAAGAGATTCCAAGACAGAGCTGCAGTCAGGCTATGTCATAGCTCTGGTTCACTGTCCTCCAGGTTTACAGTGACAGAGTGTATCAAGTAGAACAGAAAGATATGACAAATGGGAAATGAGGTGAGGAAAGG
This sequence comes from Nannospalax galili, assembly GCF_000622305.1. Taxonomy (NCBI): domain Eukaryota; kingdom Metazoa; phylum Chordata; class Mammalia; order Rodentia; family Spalacidae; genus Nannospalax; species Nannospalax galili. The sequence goes on along the minus strand of NW_008349068.1, from coordinate 6,561,944 downwards.
AACTGGAGTGAGTTTAATGTGGTTCTTGTTGAAACACTGAAAAGAAAGCAGCTATGATCTTTAAACAATTTAGTGCAATTTAAGGAGAAACCTCACATTTTTGTACTAGGACAATAGGTTTTGAACTAGGAAAGGTGTCTTAAGGAAAAGACCCCACCCACCCAGGCTCTAGTCTCTAAAAATGTAAATTCATTCAAGAAGAGAGACACTGAACAGAGAATTCCACCGAAGGGTTCCCCACTGGAAGAAACCATCCCAGAAGTATTATTCCATATTCATCCACTCAAGCACACAGAGGCCACAGTAGCTCTGGCAGAAGAACAGCAAAACTCCGTCTCAAGCCAGAAGCAGAACTTGGCAGCATTACCCACATTGTGTTGGGTTAGTATGCATGTAAAATGCAAGAGTTACAGAGTCATAGAGGCTTGCACTAAACTTCCAGAAAGCTGCTGAAGCCAGGCAACATGTGTTAGGGTTGGATTTCTTAAGAGTCCCCTGACAGACTATTGTGTGGAGTTGTCAAAGTAATGTCTATGTTACTATGTAGACTCTAGAATGAGTTGACAGAGCTGTGGGATACCTGCCAAAGAAATTTGTAGGTATGAAGTAAAATAGAGTCGAAAGAGAGGCTATTTGTGATACAGGTGGCAGATCATGAGGGGTAGAACTACCCAAGGCTTTTGGAAACTGAGTGATTCAACCAATATCTCAAGACACAGAGATGAAAGGATTTTGCATGATATGCTTTGCTCTTACTTTGGACTAATCGTTCCTTGCTTTTGGAATAGGAATATTTACTGTGTATATTGGAAGTATGTCATTTTAAAAAATTATATGAGCTTATAGTTAAGAACTTGTTTGTGTCTCAGCAGAGACTCTGAAGTTAAACTTTTGACATTTTGGTGGTTAGCCTTTGCCTTTAGTAGCTGCACCATTTCTCTATCCCACCTGAAATTAAACTTTTGAATAATATTGGAACTATTAATATTTTGAGACTTTTAGAGATAGACTAAATGTATTTTGCATCGTGAGGTGAATATGATACTTTAAGGAAGAGGGATGGAATTTTTTATTTAAAAATGATATATTGGGGTGTCAGACTCACAAGAGATGAACTTTTGACAGTTGGTCTTAATTTTCAATTTGAAGAACTTTAAATCAACCTAGGAGACACACCTCTGTGTAGGTCTGTGAGGATGTTTCCAGAGAGGTTCAACTATGGAGGAAAGACCCTCTGTTGGGTATTGGCAACACCTTCCTATGGGCTGGCATCCTAAACAATAGGACAGAGAAAGTGATACATCAACATCATTTTCTCTATGCTTTCTGACTGCAGACCCAACGTGACCAGCTGCCTCATGTTCCTGCCACCATTCCATCCTCTCCATGATATGCTATCCCCTTAAACCATGGATCATGATAAACCCTTATGCCTTTAAGTTACTTTTTGATAAGTAATATGTTCCAATAAATAAGAAATCTAACTTCTACAATTGCATAATATGAACATGAATTCTTATTAGTGGCATTAAGCTTGATCATTAGGTTTAGTTGAACAATGAGGTTTCCCTTTACTTGGTTTTTTTTGTTTATAGGTCTATGAGGCTACATTAAAAAATCAGGAGAGACTGGAATGATGGCTCAGTGGTTTAGAGTACTTGCTGCTCTTCCAGAGGACCTAATTTCAATTCCCAGTACCCCCATAGGGGCAAACACTGATGCCCTCTTCTGGACTCCACAGGCATTGCATGACAGGGGTGATCTTACATGCATATGCATGCAAAATATTCATATATAGTGAGTTCCAGGCTGGCCTTGACTCACAGAGATCCACCTGCCTCTGCTTTCCTGTACTGGGATTAAAGGGATGTACCACCACACCCAATTTACAGGTAAATCCCTGAGGCTCCCTGGCCAGTCAACCTAGCATACTTGACAAACTCGAGGTCAGTGAGAGATCTTATCTCAAAAAACAAGGAGGATAATGCCTGTGGAACCACACCTAAGGTTGTCTTCAGGCTTCCACATACATGCACACATGCGCATATGACCTACACCACCTCTACCTGGGCCAAGAGTGAATACACACATACCCTTACATGTGGAGAGAGAGAGAGAGAGAGAGAGAGAGAGAGAGAGAGAGAGAGAGAGAGAAACTAAATCTAAGAAAAATCTGACTTCCATTATTACCTCCATTATTAATTAACTGGGACCATAGTCAAACATAAAGCACATGCATGAATTCAGAGAAGGCTTATTAAACTCAGAAAAACAGTCAAATTAAAAAATCGATGGAAAAGCATAAATGTGTTAGTCAGCTTTGTATTATTGTAAGAAAACACCTGATAAATCTGTTTAATTAAGGAAAAGATTTGTTTGGACTCGTGGTTGCAGTGCATGATTGTGCAACCCTGTTGCTTTGGCTCTGGGGTGACAGTGTTTAATGGTGTGAGTATATGGTACAAAAGAATTGTTTACATTTTACCAACCAGGAAACAAAGACAGAGCAAGGAGTGGACTGGGGTTCCAAAATCCCCTTCAAGAGCATCACTTAGTGACCTAACTTTCTCACATTGGGTCCTACCTCTTAAAAGGCCCCTACCTCCTTTTTAGCATCATAGGCAATTGTTAAGACAGTATTTCTCTATGGTTTCCACCAAGGTCTATCTGTTTTCTTTAAGTTGGTATATAGATTTTTCATTTTCTGACTAAAGACAATATCTCCTAGTCCTCTATATTTCTTGTCCTTGAGAAATTCATACAGTAACAGAGTGTCCAATGGTTTTCACACAAGATGCTTAGTGGTACATTTTTACTAAAAATTTGTTCTAAGAAAAAAAATCTATCTGTGAAAAGAGATGTGCATCTTTCTGTAGATAATAAATGAAAATACTGCATCCTCCAAATACATTCTTTATTGTATTAGACACTGAAATTCTGAGAGCCAGACTCATTGCCCAAGTACTCTGAGGTGCACTTTATAAACTGCAAAGAGGTTCTTGTTAGTTTTAGAGTTAAATGTTTCCTTTCACACTATATTTTTACTTCTAAGCCATTTGTGATCGTTTCAGAAAGCAGAACATAAGTCTGTAGGAGAAAATATGAGAGCTATTTCTCTATTAAGAATAAAATCACTTGTTTCCTCCTTGGTATGCTGTAGAAACATGTAGTGGTCCCCAGAATAAAGCCTGAAGAAACTCCTGGTGCTTTATGCCTTAAGGGTACCAATACCATGGCCAACAAAAAAAAGGTTTTGTAGTAGGAAGTGGTAAAAATTTTTGTGAGTGAACAATGCAAAGTCCAAAGGGAGTTTTTGAGTTAATGAAAGTGAGGTACCATCAGTTCTATTACCCACAGAGTTCTGAACTCCCTCTTCCCTCCAGGCAGAGCCAGGAGCTTTTGTTGTATAATGACCTGTGTTTGGGCCAGGAAAGAAAGCTGCAGCAAAGCTTCAAATTAGATTCAGGGCCTGTCAGATAGACTCCTTTGGGATTTCAGCAACTCTCTTCAACCTCATTCCTTTCTTTACCTACAAACACCTACAAACACTGAGCAATTTCTGTTCACAAGCGTCCATACAGAGATAATTGCATTTTTTTTAGTTTTTAGTTTATTTATTTATATCTTTTGTGTATGAGTGCATTGCCTGCATATATACAAGTGCACCTGTATTGTATACTGCATGTGGAGAACAGAAGAGGATGTCAGATCCCCTGGAACTGGAGTTGTGGATGGTTTTAGCTACCATGTGAGTGCTAGAATTCGAACCTGAGTCTTCTGCAAGAACAGCCAGTGCTGTTAACTGTTGAGCCATCTCTCCAGCCCCATAGTCATAATTTTATCAGATAGTTTTGAAGAAGAGAAACTTAGAATGGCAAAGAAATCTTTCTATAATTACATATTAATAGAGATGATAAGAATGCTTTGTGGTTTGTTTGTGATGTATTGTGTTTGGGGGTGGGTGGGTGTGTGATACTTTTTCTCTTCTTTAAACCAGAAGAGAAAATGCAAGGTGTTTATGTAAGCAGAGATCCTCATCATTTCATTTCAGTTTTTATCTGAACTAGTAGAAACTGTCATTATATATACAATTACCAGAGTTATCATAAGGAAATCTGGCGTGGTGGTAGCTGCAGCCCAGGGGTAGAGCAACCATCCAGCATAACTGATGATCTGGGTTTGGTCCCTCACAAGGAAATTTTGACCTGTTCCCATAAACTGAAATTTTTCTCAAGTTTTAAAAAATTAATATGGATAATGAACAAAATAATGCAAGCTCATAAAGTCATTTCAAAAGGAAGGCATCACAAAAACCTTTCTGAGATATGGAATAATCATCAGAAAAATAATATAACTTACAAATGGGACTACCTGAATTACTCTAAAATCATATCAGCTTTAGTTGCTTTATTATGAAAATGGATTATGGTATCAATTAAACTGGTATATGCTACATCTTCCAAAATTTGGCCCAGTTATTCACGTCTGGCTATAAAAATAGCAAACCCCAACAAAAATCAAGACAATTGCTTCCTTTCTGAAGTTTGCCTCATGAATTTTAGAAAATTTAGTGAGTAGTTCCCTAAGTACTTTGAATTAATTTGCATCTCAAAATTTTAGTTTCAGTCTCTTTACAGTTTGGTTTATAAAGAATTTGAAAATTTTCCTAAATAAACTATCTAAACCAGAATTCGCCATGAAGAAAAGACCACTAAAAGACAAAGATGACTAATGGGAAGAAAAAGTAAATAAAACAGGAGTGTCATCTCATCTTCTGTCTCATACCTGGAGGTGTTAGTCTATGGTTAAGGGTGACACTGATGGCCATTTTCATATCAGTCAAATACTGCATCATGTATATCATGTCTGGATTTTTTTTTCTTTCAGAACTCAATTCATTGCTTTAAACCAAAGTCATTACATTGTAAAAGTAATTTTTAATGTTTAATTGAACTTATGTGATTTTCATACAATACATTTTGATGGTATTTAGATCCCCTCCCTTATCCACATCTCCCCTTACTACCCTATGCCTAATTTATACCTATGTCTGACCATGTAGAAGTTCTCCCAGATTGAGGTTCTCTCTATCTCTCTTTCTCTTTCTGTCTCTATGCTCCTCTGTCTCTGTCTCTTCCCCCCGTGTGTCTCTCTCTCTCTCTCTCTCTCTCTCTCTCTCTCTCTCTCTCTCTCTCTTTCAACAACCATTGGTTGCCAACAGTTCCTCAGGTAGGGTTGGGGTTGCTGGGATTTTTGTCTGGTTTGAGCTTGCATGGGACTTATGCATGCTGCCATCATTGCTGTGAGTTCATCTGACTGACGTATCAGCTGTCTGAAAAACTCTGCTTCTTTGTGGTCATCTACCACCTCTAGCTATTAGACTCTTTCTGCCCCCTCTTCCACAATGATCCCTGAGCTTTGGGAGGCAGAAGATTGATATAGGTGTCCTAGTCAAAGATAATTACCCTGCACCCTCTTGTTCTCTGCACATTGGCTAGCTGTGAGTTTCTGTGTTAATCACCATTTGCTGCATAAGGAAGTTTCTCTGATGAGAGTTAAGAGATGTATTAATCCTGCCAAGTCTGGAGAGGTACACAGATTCAGGGTAGGAAAGGATCCCCACCTAACTTGGTGAAACCTCAGTGTTAAGGTGGCAGGGTACTAAGAAGTCTCTGTCTGGATTCTTTAAGGCTTCTGCATAGCTACTTGTGCAGGGAAGAGTCATGGTTGTAGTCAAGGCCAAAGAAGTGCTTGAATCAATAACTTCAGCACATCTGTGATATTTTAAACTCTAAGTGTGAATAAATATATCTGGAAGAAGTTAATAGACTGTGGAGCCTTGAAGCTATTATCAGCTGAGAGGAGAGACAGAACATTTATTGCCATGAGCTATCTTAAATCCTTTTATTCTTAAGTGGTTTTCCCATATTCCATGAACCTCACATGAAAGCTTCCATTTAGTAGAGAGTTTAAGTGTTTAGAAATAATCTTCATGAATTTCTATAGAGTCTGATTCCTCTTGATCACACTGACCTATAGCTCCTTTCTCCTGAAAACCTGAATACCAGGGTCCTGGTTTGGTTGTTTCTGTTAATCCAAGTCTCTGTATCTCAATAACCTATTCAAGCATTTCTGTTTAACTGATTTGAATAAGACAAGGAAGGACTTTTAATCCTTTCTCCTTGTTTATTTTTCCACCTTCCTATTCTCTGGGGGATCTCTGAATGACAATTTATTTTCTTAAGCTTGGTCTGTATATTTGATTTTTTTTTTTTTTTTTTTTTGTCAGGAGACCCAAAAATTGGATAAACACGTCATTATTGTCAATTATGCTAAAATGAAGAGCTTCAACTGTGTTAAAATTAACCTTCATTTCATTTTATTTCAAATAGTTTAATAAGCATCACAGTTCAGGTACTAGTTAGTATGTGGAGATGTGTAAATGAAAGAAACAGTATCCTTCTATCTGTCTATGTTCCACAGGGAACAAAAGAGATGAGATAGAATGATAGAAAAGGAATGAGAGGCTTGCATAGAAAATTGACAGCCACTAACTGGAGAGGACAAAACAGAGACAGATGATCCAGAGTTCTGACTGACAGATTTATTAGCAATCAGTACCTTGAATAGTCATCACCACTAGTAAAATTACAGACACAGCATTTTCTTACATTAATTTCTTTATTATTACCACAGTTGTCTCTTTAATTGATAATAAAACTAAAAGAGGAAGGCTGTTTTCATTTATTTGCATTGAGATGGATCTTGAAGAACAGCTCAGATGAATGGCTGATGTTGCCCCATGAGTGAGCAGTACTAGCATGTTATATCATAGCTGTGTTCTTGCATGTGATGCATAATACTTTCAATTGGTCTACTTATTTGACTTTATTATGCTGCTCTTTTTTACTTCATGTGTAAAATTAAACATCTTAGTTCACTTAGTTCCAATTATTAAATAACCATACTAGTCTGCTTCTCCATTAGTATAGGAAAAATGGTTTTTAGAAAACAATCAGTATCCTCAAACTTTTGCTAAAGCAATTATCCAGGAGAGCAGACTTATTCAGAAATAAGTGGATAGAATGAATTAGGGAAAATTAACTTTAAATTTGAGTTTTAAAATACAGCCATTACCTGAGTGAAAGGCATTATGAGCAGACAGCTAAAGAAGGCTGTTGGTGGTGGTGGTGATGGTGTTTAATAAAGTCAAGAGCAGATCTGGTGTAGATACATAAAGTGTAACTCAACTTTATTCAAAAGTTACTATGCATGTAATTTCCTTCCCACCATATGGTTAAAATTTGAAATAGTATCAATTACTGTACTATTGAAACAAAATATTTACTAAAAGAATATAGAAACAAGATCCCTTGTTAAAATATATGACTCCAGGATATGTGGGTGAGAAACCTACCAACTGTGCCCAAAATGGATTGTTATATTTGAAACCAAAGAACACACTGCAAGTTGCTTTGTATAATAGAAAAAAAAAAAATGACTTGAAAAGACTCCACTGGATAAATTGGAAATAAAAGGGCAATAATAATTTCTATACATCATATACACCACATTTTTTAAAGCTGAAAATTATAGAGAATTGAATAAAGGATTCCTTGATTGCCTTTTGAGAAAGTTAAGGGTTAGTATCATTACACTGAAAAATAGCAGAGGCAGAGTTGAGCACCACTTGCCCCGTGATTTTCAAGCACACATGCCATTAGAAGATTTAAATAGTCAATGAAAGTTTTTATGTTTAATAATAAATCATAAAGGATAGAAATTCAAAAATATCTGTTACAGGAACAAAGAAAACAATAAATCCAGGCCTTAACAACTGCCAAGAACCACTAGATAAAAGAATGACAAAGACTTCATAGATGAGTTAAACTTATCACACCCAAACCTAACATCAATTAAACAGAGGCGCATTAGACATAGCACAATACTTGATGGACATATACCATATCACTCACTCAATAATTCTTGATCAAATAGATCATTCAATAAATAACACCCGAACCTAGTCAGTCCTCTAAACTATCACTGTTTAGAGAAAGGTTTAGAACCTTTCATGATAATGTAAATGCCATGGACCTGTGATGTTCAAAGGAGCACAGTGGCCACATATACTATTCTGTACTTATAATGCAGCTGGAGTCAGTGAGCAAAAATTTTTTAATTGCATTAATTTTAATTCTTTTGTGTTTAAATGTAATGTTTTAGTGGCTGGTGTATTGAGGGATGTAGCTAGATATAAATATATTAAGTACATAAAAGACTGAGGTAAATGACCCACCCCCACCACCACACACACATAAAACAGAAACAAAACTGCAGCAAAATCTAAAATCCAAATTATGAAAACTACTAAACAGAAAGTATGCAAGTTTCTGCAACTGAGAAAGGAAACACACTACAGAGGGAAAAGACAAAAACATGTTTAGGAGATAGTGTAAGCAGAATACCCTCTACATTCAGTGTTCCCACTCAATACCACAGAAGCTATGAATGTGTGACCTCGGCAAAAGGTGACTTGTAGATTTGACTGCATTGCAGATTTTGATTTATGGAGGGTGTCTGGAAAGCAACTTCGATGTAATCAAAGAGGAGGATGAGTCAGAGAGCAATGTGATTAAGGAAGCAGAGGTGTGGAGATGTGCTTGTTGGTGAACTTGAAGAGGGAAGTGTGAAGGTTCAGAAAGCCCTGCCCCCTCACCGACAGGGCCTCACAAGCCCTTGAGAAAAGGGAACTGAGTTGATAAGCACCCTAGTCTTTGAAATCAAGAGAAGCAGACTTTTCTCCACTGTTTGGCCAACACAGCAGGCTTCCCCTTTGATCTCTAAAGATGGCAGGTTTTAACAGTCCTGCTCTCCTGCTCCTCCCCCCCAACCCAACTTTAAAAAAAAAAAAATATCTTCTTGCCTTCTGCATCCTCCCAGAAGCCTCCCCTTTAAAAAGAGCCCAGCTCACGACCCAGGCATTTTCCCTGCCAGGAAAGGGATCTGTCCCATGTGTTCCTTTTCTAATAAACTCTATTCTGATGGAGTTTTATCCATGTCCTGGTTCTGGTGCTTTTTCCAGATCAATGATCAACTCCATCAGTTCTTGGGCTACTTTTTATCTATCAGGAAGCATGAAGAGTTTGGCTGCTGCACCCACTGTGCCTTGACTCCCCCAGGCACATTCACCCTCCCAGCTCCCCCACCCCACCTCGCCTCCTAGCAGGGGGACTGGCACATTTCCTGCCTTCACACCCCAGACCTCTGGACTGACCTCTTGGCCCAAACTCTCCACTACTTCCTGATCCTTTGCATTCAGACCAACCCAATTCCTCACTCTAGTCCCCAACTCCCTTTGCATCTCTGGGTGGCCCAGCCCCACAGCTTCCTGGAGCCAGGAGCTTGCCTGGGTAAGTTTGGCTGCACACTGTGCATTGACTCCCTCAGCCTCATTCACCCTCCCAGCTCTGCCACCCCATCTCTCCTCCTAGCAGGGACACTGGCCTATCTCTTGTCATGACATCCCAGTCCTGTGGCCTGACCTCTTAGCCCAGAATCCCTACTACTTCCTGATCCTTTGCATCCAGACCAACCCAATTCCTCCCTGTACTCCCCAGGAGCCCTTGGGCCTCTTCTTGTCCCTGCCTCCTTTTGCATCCTTGGGGGCCAGCATCTTTCCTGGGCCCTGCTCCCAGACCAGACCAGCCCTCAAATTTCTGAGGCCAGCATCTTTTCTGGAAGGATCCAGACCTTAGGAGAAAGACTGAGAGCATCTGATCCTCATCCAACTTGGGCCTCTTTGGGAACTCCTGAGCAGCAAGATGAAAGCAATTTGGCCACTCCAATATAAAATCAAAAGAGAGACGTGAAGCCTAGACCAACCAGCTTCTCATTCCTAACAAACAAAACACAAAGGCACATAAAGTTTACAAAAAGAAGCAGACCTAAACTCAACAAAGGAAGATTTGCATCTCACACAAGAACCAGAATCTACAAAAGAAATCCACATGTTAAAGTCACAGAGAAAAAATAATAACATGAAAAATCAAAATAATATACCTCCACCAAGTACCATCAGTCCTCTGAAGGAGTACAATGAGAAACCCCTAGAGATAACACAGGATATGGAACACAAAAAATAATTATAAAAATAAAAGGATTCAGTGAATTTAAAGAACACACAAGAAAGAAATCAAAGAACTGAAAGAAGATAGGGATCATCTTCTGAATGAACTCAGAAAAGAGAAATGTTGAAGAATACTCAGGCTGAAATCAAGAAGTGAAACATTCAGTAAGCCAATTAGAAATGACAAGAGAAAGCCTCACCAATAGGATGAATGAAATGGAAAACAGAATATCAAGACTGGAAGGTAAAGTGGACGAACTAGACCACTCAAGCAAAGATTATTAAAAATTTAAGAAAACACAAGAATGGAATATGCAGGAATTCTGTGACACCATAAAGAGACCAAACTTATGAATCATAGGCATACAAGAAGGAGAAGAATCTCAGGATACTGGTATAGAGTAAAATACATATCTTCAACAGTATTTTAGAAGAAAATTTCCCAAAATTAAAGAAATATGTGCCCATACAAGCAAAAGAAGCTTACAGAACACCAAATAGACAAAACCAGAAAAGAAACTCTCCATGGCACATCATAGTAAAAAGCACTACTCATACAGAACAAAGAGACAACACTGAAAGCTGCCAAAGAAAAACAAGTCACATATAAAGGAAAACCCATCAGAATTGCAGCTGACTTTTCAGTACAAACTATGAAAGCCAGAAGAGTCTGGACCAAAGTATTCCCAGTTCTAAATGACCACAGATGCTAAGTCAGATTAATTTACCCAGCCAAAATGTCTATTATTGTCGAAGGGGAAAGAAAAACCTGCCATAACATAAAGAGGCTGAAAGAATTCATGTCCACAAAACCAGCCCTTCAGAGAGTTCTAGAAGCAATACAAAGAGCTGAAGAAAGGAACGACTATACCTAAGCGTTTACGGAAAGAAACTTCATGAAGGTATAACTATGGAAATGCGCAGCTACACCAAGAATTTGAACAGAAATTAAAATGACAGGCATCAACACACATCTTTCATTAATAACTTTAACTCTAAATGGACTGAACTCCCCAGTCAAAAGACACAGTCTAGTAGAATGGATTAAGAAACAAAACCCATCTTTTTGTTGTCTGCAAGAAACCCATGTCACTTTCGAGGACAGGTACTATCTTAAGGTGAAAGTATGGAAAAAAAAATATTCCAAGCAAATGGTACTAAGAAAAAAGCAAGAGTTGCAATTCTAATATCTGACAAAATATACTTCAAAGTAAAACAAATCAGAAGAGATAAATAGGGCCACTTCATTCCGATCAAAGGAACAATTGACCAAGAAGATATTACAGTCATGAACATATACTCACCAAACTCTGGTGCACCCAACTTCATTAAATCAGTACTACAGGACTTTAAGACCTAGATTAACACCAACTCATTAACAGTGGGAGACTTCAACACCCCACTGTCTCCATTAGATAGTTCAACAGGACAGAGAATTAATAGAGAGACATCTGAATTAAACAATACCATACATCAAAGGGGCCTAACAGACATCTACCAAATATTCCACTGAAGCACCAAAGAATATACTTTCTATTCAGCACCCCATGGAACTTTCTACAAAATCAATGATATACTGGGGCACAAAACAAACCTCAAAAAACACAAAAAATTGAAATAATTTCATGCATTTTATCAGACCATAATGCAATAGAGCTTAAAGTCAATACTGAAAGAAGCCCTAGTAACAAGACAGATTCATGGAGATTAAACAACACACTCCTGAATGATGACTGGGTCAAAGAAGAAATTAAGAAAGAAAAGTATTCTTGGAATTAAAAAAAAAAGAATAATACAACACCACAAAACATCTGGGACACT
>NW_008349068.1:6531261-6549863 GCF_000622305.1 Nannospalax galili | reverse complement strand
AGCATGGAAGAAGCCAGAGCAGTCTGTGTCTCTATTCCCTATTGGCAATTTTGGTAACCCTTTCAGAGGATGGTGTGATAAAATAGGAGGTAGGAATTTGCTAAGCAGTTAGGGTAAAAAGACCCCAAAGAAAAGTAGCCAGTTTCTTGGCTAAAAGTCAAAATGTCCTTGGGCCTGTTAGCAACATGTTTGTTCCAAAGGTCAAAAATGTCAAAAGTGCTTGGGAGCTTATATCTAATCCTCAAAAGATTTTAGGGTTACCCCTTTGGGGGGGGATGTTAGAGTATCCAAAAGCCCCATAAAAATAAATAAATGCTGGGAGTGGTAGTGCACGCCTTTAATCCCAGCACTCTGGAGGCAGAGGCAGGCAGATCTCTGTGAGTTCAAGGCCAGCTTGGTATCCTTAAAAGATTTTAGGGTTACCTCTTTAGAGGGGTAATGTTAGAGTACACAAAAGCTCCATAAAAATAAATAAATGAAAGAAGAAAAAAAAAGAAAAAGAAAAAAGTGATGGGGCAATATGGGAAGTACTGGAGGGAAGGGAGTGGGCATGGATTTGATCAAAACACCTTATATGCATGTATGAAATTCTCAATAAAGTTTTTGTAAAAGTCAAAAGAAAAAAAAAAGCTTAAAATCAACAACGAAAGAACTACGTGAACACATGGAGATTAAACAACACATTCCTGAATGATGAATGGATAAAAGGAGAAATTAAGAAAGAAATCAAAGTATTCCAGGAACTAAATGAAAAGGACAATACAACACAACAAAACCTCTGGGACACACTGAAAGCAGTCCTTAGGGGGAAGTTTATAGCTCTAAGTGCCTACATCAGAAAAAACACAAACAACACAATAAAAAATCAGAAACACCACCAACAAGTGACTTAACATTGCAATTCAAGATACTTGAAAAGCAACAGCAAGTGAAACCCAAGCCCAACAGACAAAAAGAAATAACAAAAATCAGAGCAGAAATTAATGAAATAGAAACAAAGAAAATAATACAAAGAAACAACTAATCCAAGAGCTGGTTCTTTGAAAATATAAACAAGATTGACAGACCACTAGCCCAGGTGACCAAAAGAAAGATAACCTCCAAATCAACAAAATCAGAGATGAAATGGGAAACAGCAAAACAGACACCAAAAAATTCCAGAACATTATAAGGGAATAGTTTAAAAGCCTATACACTACTATATTTGAAAACATAAAAGAAACGGACAGTTATCTAAAAGAATAGTAACCACCAAAACTAAACCAAGAAGAGGTAAACACTTGAACAAACCCATAACACATAAGGAAATTGAAACAGTAATACAAAACCTCCCGACTAAAAAAAGACCAGTACCAGATGGATTTACAGCAGAATTCTACCAGATATTTAAAGATCTACATCCAATACTACTTAATTTATTCAAAAAGAAAGAAATGGAGGGAGAACTTCCAAATCCCTTCTATGAAGCCAGCATCACTTTAATACCAAAGCCAGGAAAAGATACAACCAAAAAAGAAAATGATAGACCCATACCCTTAATGAACATAGATGCAAAAATTCTCAACAAAATACTTACAAACCAAATACAGACACACATCAAAAATCTCTCATACACCATGATCAAATAGGCTTTATTCCAGAGAGGCAGGGATGGTTCAATATACCTAAGTCAATAAATGTCATAAATCATATACATGGACTCAAAGACAAGAACCACATGGTCATCTCAATAGATGCAGAGAAGGCTTTTGACAAAATTCAACATATATTTATGTTCAAAGTCCTAGAGGGAATTGGACTGGAGGGAACATACCTCAACATAATTAAAGCTACATACAACAAACCCACAGCCAACATCATTCTAAATGGAGAAAACTGGAAGCATTCCCTTTAAAATCAGTAACCTGGCAAGGCTGTCGACTATCTCCACTCCTTTTTAACATAGTGCTTGAAACTCTTCCAAGAGCAATAAGACAAGAGAAGGAAATTAAAGGAGGAATAATTTGAAAACTTCTCCCTTTTTGCAGATGATATGATATTATACCTAAGAGACACCAAAAATTCCACCAGAAAATGCCTAGAAATTAATAATGTATTCAGTAAAGTGGCAGGTTACAAAATTAATCTACAAAAATTTGTAGCCTTTCTATATACCAATAACAAGCAATCAGAGAAAGAGTACAGGGAAACACTCACTTTCACAATAGATGCTAAAAAAAAATAAAAATATCTTAGAATAAACCTGACCAAAGCCATTAAAGATGTCTACAATGAAAATGTTAACTCTTTAAAGAAGGAGATAGAGGAAGACATCAGAAGATGGAAAGACCTCCCATGCTTATGGATAGGAGGAATTAATATTGTGAAAATGACCATCCTACCAAAAGCCATTTATAAATTCAATGCAATGCCAATCAAAATTCCCATGATATTCTTCAGAGATGGACAAAAACATCCTGAGATTCATATGGAAGCACAAAAGACCTCAGATAGCCAAAGCAACCCTGAGCACTAAGAGCAAAGCTGGGGGAATTACTAGACCAGACTTTAAACTATATTACAGAGCTATGGTCATAAAAAACAACATGGTACTGGCACAAAAATAGACCCGTAGATCAATGGAACAAAATTGAAGACCCAAATATGAGTACATACAATTTCAGCCACCTTATATTTGACAAATGGGCCAAGAACATTCACTAGAAGAAAGCCAGCATGTTCGGCAAATACTGCTGGCAAAACTGGGTCTCCATCTGTATAAAAATGAAACTAAACCTCATCTTTCACCTTGCACAAAACTTAATTCCAAATGGATCAAAGACTTCAATGTGAAACCTGAAACTCTGAAAATGTTAGAAGAAAACATTGGCAATAACCCGCAAGATATAAGTGTAGGAAAGGATTTTCTTAATCACTGAACCATCTCTCCAGCCCAGAAAGTATTTTCTAAGCTGGACATCAATTGCTCAGGAAACAAAGTCAAGAATCAACTAATGGGATGTCATTAAACTAAAAAGTTTCTGTATATCAAAAGAAGCAACCAAGGAAGTTTAGAGAAAACCCACAAAATGGGAAAAAAATCTTCACCAGCAACATTTCAGGCAGAGGTTTAACATCCAGAATATATAACGAACTCAAAAAAGAAAGAATCAAGAATAGAAGTAACCCCATTAAAAGATGGGCTAAGGAGCTGAACAGAGAGTTCTCAAAAGAAGAAATAAAGATGGCTAAGAAGCATCTTAAAAGGTGTTTAACATCTTTAGTAATTAGAGAAATTCAAATTAAAACCATTTTAAGATTTCATCTTACCCCAGTCAGACTGGCTAAGATGAAAAGAATAAATGATACCAAATGTTGGAGAAGATGTGGGGAAAGTGAAACCCTCAGGCACTGCTGGTGGGGCTGCAAACTTGTTCAACCACTATGGAAAGCAGTGTGGAGAACTCTTAACAAACTACAAATGAACCTACCATTTGACCCAGTTATACCACTCCTTGGCATGTACTCAAAGAATTCATCTTATTGCAGAGACACTTGTGCATCTATGTTTGTTGCTGCTCTTTTCACAACAACTAAGAGATGGAAGCAACCTAAGTGTCTCTCAAATGGCAAGTGGATAATGAAAATGTGGTTCATTTATGCAAAGGAGTTTTACTCAGCAGTAAAGAAAGATGAAATCATGAAATTTGAAGGTAAATGGATGGAACTAGAAACTGTTATACTACGTGAAGTAACACAGACTCAGAAAAAAAAAAAAAAACAACACCACATATGTTCTCCCTCATATGTGGATTCTAGCACCAAATCCTGATAAGTGAGTATGTATCCAGACATAACTACAGGAACCAGGATAATGAAAAGGAACTAGGGAGGTAAAGGAAAAGAAAGAATCTGAAACAGAAGAACAGTAGGAAACAGGCATTAATAAGGAGATATGGATTAAAACGGCGTTATTTTCAAACCTTGGGGATAATGGGAAAGAAGACATTCAAGATTGGTGGGACCATAGGAGAAGGGTATTAAGGGAAAAATGGGGGCACTTTAAAATGGGAAAACCACGGTGGAAGGGTTAGACAATGCAACATATAAATAATGCCAGGCTAGTTTTAAAAAACCAGAGAGAAACATATTAATCAAATAACCTACTGACAAATTATACATACAATTAGCTCAAGGAAAATAATACATGTCTAGGCACGGTTTATCTGAGAACATTTGGTCTTTGCCAAGCTTTATCTACATAGTGGTAATTTAAAGCACCAGACTGGTGGAACTAACCTTCTTGGATCTCTAACAGCCATACTTTGAGGCCCATACTAATTTGGTCAGCGGGACACAAAGGACAGATTTTGCTCCTTGCCCTCCTAGGTCAACTAAACTCCAGGGGACTACGAGCATCTCTCAAAATGTCCTATAATGGTGGTGGGTCACCTGTCCTCTTGATCAAGGAGGCCATGGAGACCCCACCAAATGGACTTGTACCCATGTCCAGTCTACAAAGAGGCAGGTCAACGCAGAGGAAACATTTCCTCCATGCTTCCAAGTGAAGCCAGCCATGGTCAAGCAGGACCTTTGACTTTTCTTCACATAGATGGAACTGGTAAAAGAAAGGAGCCAGGGCTCCTCCCAAGCCCATGTGACCCCTGAAGAACAGATCCTCAAACAACCTTAAGTGTAAAAATAAATCGGTTTATCTGGGCCAACTGTATGGTCTTAAACAACCAAAAGGAAAGTATAACCAAAGATTAAAGTGATCAATATAATTCTTTAAGAAGCCATGTGTACAGATAAAAGCTACATAACAAGCAACAATGCCAGACAGGAGATACCTTTCTTTGAGTCGTTGGCCAGGGTGGCCCAAGAGACTCCCAGACAGTAACCCAGCACAGAACTGGGAAAATGAACATCAGACTGCAATCTTATCTAAAGGAATATTGGCAACTGATTGCTGCTAGGTGAGGAAGAGCTGATCTTCCTAAAACAAGGAACTCTAGACAGGCTGACTAGATTCAGTGGTTGGACAAGCACTGGAGAATGGCTTGCGTGCCAACAACACAGTGGACAGTAACAGGGAATACAGAGATTACAGAGTATATGGACTCCAGTGGGGGTGAGGGGCTATGGGAGGGTGCCATTTGGGATGTGGGTATATAGATAAATAAGATTATTTGGGATGTTCTGTATGAAATACAAAAAAATCAACAAATAAAAAAATGAGTTACATTTGAGGAAGAAGCATAAAAATCTGCTTCATATTAATTAGTGGAGGTGAAACACATTACCACTGAAATCTACCCAATGATTTTTTATCCATGTTCATGTGGCTCTCAGGGAATTTTCTTTTCTAGTCTTGGAAGGTTAGCTGGAATACACTTGAAAAGGAAAGATTTTCTTTATTTGAACCTCTCTCTAAATTTCCAAATACTGTCAAATCTTTAGATTTGTATGTTTAACTTGGAGTCCCTACAGAATCAAGGAAACTAGAAAGGGACCATTGATAGGGAGGGAGAAAGAATACTCGAACACAACTGATATGAAGAGGGAATAAAGGGGAGGGAGGTTTAAGTGGGGAGAGAAATGAGAGGGTTGAGTAGAAGAGGGTGGAGGAATGCTAACCAAGGATGCTTGAAGAACCCATATGGGAACCTACTGTTTTGTGAGCTTCAGACATGCACAGATGTAGTTTAATTGCTGTTACTTTATAGAGGGGATAATGCTTCTCCCAAAAGCCTTGACAAATAAAATTGTCCAGTGTGCAGGATACCTCCCCTCAAGTTGTTTGTCAGAGGTGTCCCAGAGACAATCAAAACAACACAACCTATTGCCATTGCTCTTTGTTGCCCACCAGAACTTGATGGTAAGCCTTTTTTCCTTAAGAAGCTGCACACTTTGGTCACTGGATATTGAGAAATCAAGCTAGTACTGATTGAGAAGTTTCCTCCCTGATGCCTAGTTTTCATAGTACTGGAAGAGGCTATGCAGGCTGCTAGAAGAAAAGGAAAAAAAAATCAACATTCGTACCCAGTTGTAAAAACTGTAAGCTACAATAATGACAGGCATGGGAAGATAGTCCTTAGATACAAAAGTGACAAATATATTATGGGGGTAACCAAATGAATTCTGGTTGGATTTAAAGCTTGTGCCACAGGAGGAAACACATGGTCCAAGCCCATGGTTGGGGTGCTCTCAGGTCCCAGGGGTGAACCTGCTGTTGTTATTTTACTAAATGGATATACTATCTTTTTAAAACTTTTAAAACTTTTTATTATTTTTATTTCAAACTACCCTCTAAATTTGTATCTCATACCCATAGATTAGTGCATCTCTTAGACCTCATCAGTGGACAGCAGTCAACACGGAAACTCACAACTGGTCAAAATAGAGAGGATAAGTGTCTATGGGGTGCTCAGCCACAAATGGGATATCTATATTACACCCCTTGTCCCCAGGCCTCCGAATCCAATGAGGAAGAGGGGAATGAAAAGCCGTAAGAGCCAGAGGGTATGGAGAACCAGAACAAAACTATCTTCTGGACTTGGCAGGACCACTGTACTCAAGAACTCACAGCACTTGTGTTCGCCTACAGAAGAACTGCACAAGATGAAACCAGTCATTATCCCAGCATGAAGGGGAGCAGAGATCATGAGTCTTCACCCCTGGCTGAAGAGCTATTTATAGTTGATGGCTGCTGGAAAAAAGAAAGCCAATTCTCTTTAAGTATGTGGACCTTGGCCAGTTGATTATGTTCCAGTGGATGGCCCTCTGCCCATGAGTATATGTGCAGCACAAATTGCACTTAGGTTTTAAAAAACAAAGAGAGAACACCATGTTGAGAAAGGATGAGAGGATGGAGTAGATCTAGGAGGAATTGGGGGAAGAGCAGGGATGAATATAATAAAAATACATGTATGAAATTCTCGAAGGTTTATAAAAGCGTTTTTAAAAGAATTTCAAGCTTTAAAAAACGTCAAAACACTAAAGCTAAAACTTAACTTTAAAAGGGTCTGGGTGTGATCTAGATAATATTCGGAATACTGGAAGCCTAGTAGAAGTCAATTAGGCCATTGTGGGCCTGTTCTTACAAGTGCTATTAGAGTAATGACCCTGGATTGTCTCTTTCCTTCCTTTATGCTGCCATAAATGCAACAGGCTTCCTCTGTCACATGCTTCCCTCTTGATGGCCTGCCTTGCCACAGGCCCAAAAACAATGGGGCTAACTGTCCATGAAATCAAACTGAGAGTCATAGCAAATTTTCCTTTTTTTTTTTTTTTTTTTTTTGTTTCTTGGTCTTTTTGAGACAGGGTTTCCCTGTATCCCCAGCTGTCCTGGAACTCACTATGTAGACCAGGCTGGCCTTGAACTCACAGAGATCCACCTGCCTCTGCCTCCCAAGTGCTGGAATTAAAGGCATGCACCACCACGCCCAGCATTTGATTACCTCAGGTGTTTTGTCACTGTGATAAGAAACTAACACAGTTAAATGTGAAAAAACACCAAATTTACTATATGCACAGAGGGAATCACATAGTAAAATTTCCACTATCTCAGGGGCTGGAAAATTTCCACTATCTCAGGGCTTAGCAGTTAAGAACACTGGTTGTTCTTGCAGAAGACCCAGGTTCAAATCCCAGCTCCACATGACAGCTAACAACTGTCTGTAACTCCAATCCCAGAGGATCCAACAGCCTCTTCTGACCTCCTTGGGCATTGCATGACACGGGTATACTTACCTACATGCAGGCAATACACTCATACACATAAAATAAAAATAATAAAAAAAATTCCACTAGCCCAACAGGACTCAGAAGCATGAACACTTCTTTTCTTATACAGAAGGCAAATGATGGAGAATGAAGACACCCTGGGGAATGTTAAACGATTTTTAAGGGGACATAATAGGCTTACAGAGCATTCACTAGCCTGGGACAATGTTCACTGGGTCTACAGAATACTGAATGGATTGCAAATGATTTGTGTGGCACTGAAATAGAGACCAATGTGTGGAAAAAGACTGTCCAGGTGTGTTGACAGATTTCAGTGTTTCTTCCTATGTTATGAAATATTCTTCTCTGGTTAATGAAATTTCAGTATGAAGCTGTTATGGTTTGATCATAGTTGTACCCTATTGGTTCACATAATGAAAGGCTGGTCCACAGTTGATGGCACTGTTGAGAAGAGATGAATTTTTTAAAATTATGTTTATTTATTTTTATTTTATGTGTATGAGTGTTTTGCCTGCATATATATAATTGCACCTGTGTCATGAAATGCCCATGGAGGTCAGAAGAGGACATCAGATCCCTTGGAACTAGAGTTACAGATGGTTGTTAGCCACCATGTGGGTACTGGAAGCTGAATCTTGGGCCTCTGCCAAGAGTAGCCAGAGCTCTTAATCGCTGAGCCAATAAGCCACAAACTGAAACTCAGAGACTGTGAGCAAAAATGAATATATTCCTCTTATAGATCGATTTTTTTTTTACAGCAATGGCAAGATAGCTACCATAAAGGCAATTATGTTCCTCTTTTGAGTGAATCTGGTTAGACTGATATAACTTGAAAGAATCCTCTCTTCGCACTTAGAGGGAAAGAAACAGAGGAAAGTGAGAGAAACCTTGATTCTTTTATAGTCAGCATCAAGATCAAAGTAACAGTCTTTGACGCATCATTTTCTGAGTTCCAATAGCTTAATGTAGTGATTTACTGAATGTATAGAGACATAAGACCTTTTGGTCTCCAATCATGTCTGTTCTGGTCCTGAACCTGAATAATTGGAGGAGAAATTGTTGAAATTCTGTGGAAAAGCTATCAGTCAAACTTTGACTTGATCACATACAAGAGTTCATGAGAACACTGTGCTTGGTTAGTTTGTGAATGTCACTTTTTCTTTGCCTGTAGTCTAGAATCAATAGTAGCCGTTGGTCATAAACCTTCTCCTTAATCTTTGTTTATCTGGGGAGCCCAAGGCAACAGTATTTCTACATGCAGTTATAGCTACAGTGACACCATTTTCTTGCTTGAGTGAATGTGTATATCCCAAAGTGTCTATCTTTGCACAGAAGCTCTTTTGCTGAGTTAATAAATTTGTACTATGTTATAATCATTGTTTCTTAGTTTATGAGAATAAAATTGTCTTAGACTAACAATTACCATTATAGGGAACTTAAATGCATGGATATCAGTAAATTAATAAACTTAAGCTATCCTATATAAAACACCAAGAGATATAACATGTAGCATCCAATATTAGCTTATTTGGTATCTTGAACTCAAAATGTTAATTCCAAGAGAGTCATGAATACTTCACAACATTGTGAACATATTAAGACAATGAAGTGTATACCTTAGAATGAGTAAAATAATAAATATACAACTAAAGGTATTAAAAGAATTTTCAAAAGTAAAATTTCAATGATTACACTAGAAATCGTGCTTTCAATCGTTACTAACAGATTACATACTAGGTGTTCACAGCAAAGTTTACAAAGCTTTGGGGATGCCCTTGCAACATTTCCAACATGGAAATCTGTGTTTACACACACAAATAAATTTGTTTTGATTTATGTCTAGCATATATGACTAGTTAGCATTTATTACCCTAGCTATATCTGTCCCTGAAAAATGTGATAGGAGTTGAAAAATTCTAATTAGATATTCGAGCTTCAGAAGCTATTTTGAAAAACACTTTGAGTAGCTCTAATTCTTCATAGATAGTTTATTAAATTATTAAGCAATGTTAGAAACAGTTTTCTTCAGTGAAGTAATGGCATTAGGGATATGTTAATTGGCTGGACATTTTGTACAAGCACCAAAGCTCTTCTATTGAATGGCATATAAGAATCTGTCAAGCTAAGCAGGCAATCAACCTTGCATAAACACTTCAGACACAGAATTCCCTTGGGTCAAGTCTCTGAAAAGATTATTTCTCTTACTGCTAGGAGATTAACTGAAACTGGCACCAAAACGCAAGTATTATTTCTGTCTAAGGTTCAACCTATCATTTCAGAGGCATGTCAAAGAATAAAATGTTACAGGAAAAAATACAAAATTATTTCCTGTTTCTCTTAGTAAGACATTTGTTTGTGGGACTGATTTGAGCCTAATCTATTACCTGATTTATTTCCCAGGTTGGGAAAGTCCCATAACCCTATATGTTTGTGCCTGATGTATTGACTATACACATATCACTTTTTATCTGCTATTTTATTCCTGTGCATCTTGCTGAAATGTTAATTTTGCATATTACCATTAATGGTAATAGTACTGTATTAGTTGGAATAAGCTAATTCAACATTATTATAAGCGGTAACAGTCACAGCTGATGGGTATTAGGATACATGCCACATCTAGGTTAAATGAGTCAGGACGTCATAGTTTAGTTTCTAAATGAGGAAATTCATAATAAAAATGTTTAACCTTTTTGTTAGGAAATCAGAAGAAAAAAGTGTGATGTGCTTGAAGTTGGTCTGGGAGCTTATTCTTCATCTTACAGTTTGAAACATTTCACAATGCTTTGACTTTTATTTTGAGAGTGCTTTACTAATTTTTGTTCAAAATATAGATATCAAAAACCATTTGAAAATTTGGATTTTCTCTCATAGGGACTAAATCTAGAGTTGAAATTTCCTAAATTTTATTAATTAAAAAATTGCGTATACTGGGGTGTATAATGTGATATTTTGTTGGTTTTTTTTTATCTATAATGTATATTTTAAAATAACTAAAAAAGGACTATATGGTTCTTAACACAAAAGTGATTAACATTCAAAATGACTGACATGAAGTAAAAGATAAGAGGGACTAATCAGGGCTACAGAGATGGTTCAGCAATTATGAGCATTAGCTGGGTTCTGTTCCCAGGACCCACATGGCGGCTCACAACTGTCTATAACTCCAGTTCCAGGAGATCCGATACTCTCTTCTTGTTACAAGGCACACATGTGGTACACATGCAGGCAAACACTCATATACATAAAATAAATAAAATTTCATTAAGAAACTATCCTGAAGTAATCATTTCACAATCTATAAATGTATCAAAACAGTTGAATTTAATATTAGCTAAATATATTTTTTCAAGAATTTATTTAGTTTACTGAGCTAGGGGTGCAAAAAAGTCAATAGGTAGTCCGTGGTTGAAGATTTTTAAATTGAGCTTTGGAATTCAACAAGTGCCTAACTCTCACATAACCACATGAATAGGCAAGAAAGAATACAAAGATGCCTGCTGATAGAACCTTGTATAAAATCCTCCACCACGTGCACTTCATTGTCGCATCTTGAGCTAATGGGGCCTATTCTGTACTTCTGTTTCCCTGAAAATTAGCAGGCCTTACCTAGTTTTATCCCTATGTTCTATATGGATATAGCTGAAAAATCGGCACAAGATTGTCATGGAGGTCTTCACAATCATTTCTCCACCCTCCTGAGCACCGCTCGCGGTTCTAGAAGAGTCTAATTGCTAATATTTGTCTTCATTGTCACAGTAGCCATAGCAAAATAAGAGCATCCTCCAGTATCAAGCTGCAGGTGTTTTGTGCTTTGAGGCTGCAGTTTGATTTTGATTAAAAGTGTGGGGGGGGGGGTTGTGTGATAAAACCCAACATGTAAATTCAGACTTAAATTATCCTATTGATTTAATTTATCTGGTTTATTGATTCAATTGATGCATTACTTCAGTGAAAGTGTTAGATTAATGACTCTGCTTTTAAAAAATCCAGCATGGACAAGGAGATGGTATAAATATTGAAGTGTATCAAAAAATCCCAGTCTGTTAAATTACATCAACAGGGGTGATTTAGGGGAAAATTCTAGATTTTTGTCATTTTAGTCTTTTTTTTTTTTCTTTTTGAGACAGGGTCTCCCTCTATTCCCAGATGGCCTGGAACTCACTATATAGACCAGGCTGGCCCCAATCTCATAGTGATCCTCCTGCCTCTGCCTCCCCAGTACTGGGATTAAAAGTGCTTACTACTACACCTGGACTTAAGTCCATTTTTTTAATTTTAAACAGCTTAGGGTCAATGACCATGAATATCTTAATGCATGTTTCTTGGACAGCTTTCACTGAATAATAACTTGCTGACAAACAAGAGAAATAAGCAGTGCTCTCTAAGGACAGGCAAATATCTGCTTTCTGAAGCAAGAAGCTGAAAATTTGGAAATATAAGGAAAAAGAACCAAAGTTACTTAGACTGATTTGATACTTGCTTTGGTAATCTACATTCTAGAAACATAAAATGTTTCACTTAAGAGAAATTTCTTACTGAACAATATACTTTTTATTATATATATTTTATTGAGTTTTTGTCACTGAGTTTTGGTTAAGAATTGTTGTCATACAATTCTTAATCAACTTTAGACTACCTTCCCTTCCCCAATCCATGCCTCTCCCATCCCCCCACCAAATCTCAAGTATTCCTCCATACATGTTATGTCCTATTCATTCAGGCATTTGTGCCCAAATGTCCTTCAGTGTAAATACATCCACTGGAGTCTGGTCAGCCCATCTAGTGATTGTATGTAAGCCTTACTCTCCCTCACCCAGGAGCAATCAGTCTCCAATAGTTCTCAGTATAGGGCCAGCCCATCACCTATTTCTCTCCTCCCCTTTGGGCCCTTGTTTAATTGAGTTGACATGGGTGGCTCGATGCCACCATTGCCACAAGTTCATGTGTGCAAGCTTCCACTGGCCTGGAAGCTTCTACTTCCCTGTGTCCATCAACCAGCCCTGGCTCTTTCAATCTTTCTACCCCTCTTCCACAATGGTATCTGAGTCTTGGGTGGATGAAGTTCCATATAGGAGTCCTATCATACATTCTACAGTCTCTTACTCTTTAAAACATGACCAGTGTGTGCATTACACTCTGTTGTATAAGGAAGCTATACTGGTGAGAGTTGAGAGATGCATTATTTTTCTCTCTACCCCTTATTCTCTATGTTCCATGAGCCTTAGTTGTAGAGGTTCAACTGTAGACATATCACTTAGTATTGGGCATCTCTCAGACATATGCTTTCTGTGTCTAACCAGATGTGCAGTTCTGCAGTAGCCTTCATCTGTTGCGAAAAGAAGCTTCTTTGATGAGTGCTGTACAGTATGTTTGTCTTTAAATATAAGGATTAATATTTAGCATATGGTAAGAAGTTCCATTTGTCTTGACATATGAAAGAGATAGGGTTTTCTCTGGGATCTATGTCCTTTCCTGCCATCTGTATTTGGCTTAGTTTAGAATTTCACCCATGAGTTCCCACCCATGGAGAGAGCTTTAAGTTCAATATATAGCTGTTGATTGCCCCCCAGATAACAGTGCCACCATTGCGCCAATAGAGGTACTTTGCTATGCCAGTCATTATGGTTATTAGGCTTTAGAGCTGAGCTGGATCATTGGTTGTTGTTTTTCTCCCTTAGCAGTTTGCATATCATCATCTAATGTACTTTAGTTAGAAAGCTCCCAGGTCAGTTCCTGCTCCATTGTTTCAAGTCCTGTACCCTAAGTATGTCCTGTCCTCAAAGTAGGGTTTTATCTACTATTTCTGGGAGATAACCAAGAAGTATGACAATATCTTGTGTTATTTTTGGAGTCGCTTGGACCACCTTCACCAACCACTCTGTCTGGCACTGTGTTCCTTGCCAAGCAGCTCCCAGGTATGCATATGCATTAATGTTCAGACACTGTATGCACATTTCTCATGGGGTTTCAAGAGCATCACTTTTCCCTCTAGGTTTTCTAGTGTGGTGTGGCACCTTCTTGAACATAGCTATGCTATGTTAAAGTTTAGGCTGACTAGAATTATCAGGCAGTTGGCCCAGAGTATGGGCACACACATCAGCAGGACCCCAGTTGTCTTTGAAATAGGTCAGCATGTCCTGGAGTGTACCTGCTAACTGAAGATTTACAGTTTCTGTAGGTTATGCTTGGCTTGCTTCTGCAAAATAGTAATTGTTGCTTAATAAAATAGAAATTGTTAAGGGGAATTTCCACCTGTAAGCTTGGGAACTTGAACTTTTCACCCCTGGTTATGGTTTCACTATATAAAAGCTTAGCCTGGAGATGGCTCGGGGCAACACAGTTGGGTTCTGACACCCTTGTGTAGCCCCTGGCCAGCAAGGCTTTGATTCAGCAAAACTTTGACTGGTCTTCTCCAGTGAAGCACCTCACAACACTGGCCCTCCCCTCCCAAGACTCGTTCATCTCGACTCTCAACTCTTTTTTCTCCCATCCAGCTCCCCTTCTCCCTCCCTCCCTAGTTACAGTGCCCCCACTATCCCCACCCTCCCTTCAATACCACCCAACTCCCACCCTCCTCTCTCTCCTGACTTCCCTCCCTCCCCATACCATGGCCCCTTGCATGTCCCTCCCTCATCTCCTCCTTGCAGAATACTCCCACTTTCCTCACGTCCCCCCGGTAGCATCTGTTCCCTACTATCCCCCTTTCAGGTTGTTTCTTTTCCTTCACCTCCATGTATCCTTTCCCCTTTCCTGGCTCCTGGTATTACATCAGACTTTATGTACTCAAATAGAAGGGATTGGTGCTATAATCTGCAAATGAAGCAGAACATACATCATTTGCTTTTCTGCATTTGTGTTATTTCACTTAGTACAACACTCTAGCACCACTCATTTATCTGCAAATTTCATAATTTCATCTTTTCTTACTGCTGAGTAGAACTCCATTGGGTAGATGTACCACATTTTCATTAACCATTTGTTAGTTGAGGGACATTTAAGTTGTTTCCATTTCTTAGCTATTGTGAAGAGTGCAACAGCAGCTATGAATGTACAGTTATCTCTACAGTACAATGAGTCCTTTGGGTGTATGCCAAGGAGTGGTATCACTGGATCATATGGTAGGTTCATTTTTAGATTTATATGATTTTTTATTGAGCTTTTAAAATTTCATACAACATTCCTCACTCAAATCCAGACTCTCTCCCCCATCCATGCCTCCCCTTATCCCCCCACGTAACCCTATGCACTCTGCCATACAAGCTGAGTCCTATTCATTCAGGTGTTTGTACCAAAATGTCCTTCACTGTAAATGCATCCCCTGGAGTTTAGTCAGCCCATCCAGTGGTCGTATGGAAGTCATACTCTCCCTCACTCAGCAGCAATCAGTTTTAAATAGTTCTCAATCTAGTGCTGGCCCGCCACCTATTTCTCACCTCCCCTTTGGTCCCTTGTTTAATTGAGTTGACATGAGTCCTGAGTTTGATGCCACCACTGCTAAAGGCTCACACAGTAAGTCTCCAGTGGCCTGGAAGCCTCCACCTCTCTGTGTTCATGAACCAGCCCTGGCTCTTATAATCTTTCTGCCTCCTCTTCCATAATGGTCCT
Organism: Nannospalax galili; assembly: GCF_000622305.1. Classification (NCBI taxonomy): domain Eukaryota; kingdom Metazoa; phylum Chordata; class Mammalia; order Rodentia; family Spalacidae; genus Nannospalax; species Nannospalax galili. Next base: position 6,534,530 of record NW_008349068.1, on the reverse strand, counting down.
TGGGCCATGAGTGGGTAAGATTCCATATAGGAGTCCCATCCTACACTCTACAGTCTCTTATTCTCCAAAACTTGACCAGTTGTGGCCTTCTGTGTACATCACACTCTGATGTACATGGAAGCCTCACTGGTGAGTGCTGAGGGATGCATTAGCCCTCTTACTACCCCTTATTCTGCTATGTTCCATGAGCCTTGGTAATAGAGATCCGACTGCAGATGTGGCACCTAGTACTGGGCATCTGCCAGGTATATGTTCACTGTGTATGACCAGATGTGCAACTCTGCAGTAGCTTCCATCTGTTGCAAAAAGAAACTTCTTTGATACATGCTGTATGGCATATTTGTCACTTTAAGGGAGGTCTCGTCAGGTATCTGATGCAGGTATCTGGCACTGAATTCTCTACCAAACAGCTCCCCGTTATACATATGCATTAATGTTCAGATGCTCTGTGTGCATTTCTCAAAGGCTTTTCCCTCTAGGTTTCCTAGCCCCCCGAGATTCACTCATCTCTATTCTTTTTTTCTCCCATCCGGCCTCCCTCCTCTCTCCCTTCCTCGGCACAGTGCCCACATTATCCCCACCCTCCCCCCATACCTCCCAACTCTCACCATCTTTCCTCTCTCCTGACCTCCCTTGCTCCCCCACACCATGGTCCCTTGCATGTCCCTCTCTCCTCTCCTCCCTGCTGATTACTCCCACTTTTTCCACCTCCATTGGGTAACATCTGTTCCCTACTATCCCCGTTTCAGGTTGTTTCTTATCCTTTACCTCCATGTATCTTTTCCCTTTACCTGGCTCCTGGTGTCACATCAGAATTTATATACTCACATATAAGGGATTGGTACTATAATCCAAACATGAGGGAAAACATATGTCGTTTGCTTTACTGAATTTGTGTTACTTCACTTAGTATAACACTCTCTAGCTCCATTCATTTACTTGCAAATTTCATAGTTTGATCTTTGCTTACTGCTGAGTAGAGCTCCATTGTGTAGATGTACCACATTTTTATTAACCATTTGTCAGTTGAGGGACATTTAGGTTGGTTCCATTTCTTAGCTATTGTGAAGAGTGCAGCAACAGACATGGATGTACCAGTATCTCTAGAGTATGATGAGTCCTTTGGGTATATGCCAAGGAGTGGTATCACTGGATCATATGGTAGGCTCATTTTTAGTTTTTTGAGGGTTCTCCACACTGCTTTCCATAGTGGTTGCATGAGTTTGCAATCCCACCAGCAGTGAATGAGCATTCCTCTTTCTCCACATCGTCTCCAGCATTTGGAGTCTTCTGTTCTCTTGATCTTAGCCAGTCTGGCTGGGGTAAGATGGAATCTTAAGGCGGTTTTGATTTACATTTCTCTAATTACTAAGGCTCAAGCACTTTTTAAGGTGCATTTTAGCCATTTTTATTTCTTCACTTGAGAACTCTGTTTAGGTCTATTGCCCATCTTTTTATGGGGTCGTTTATCTTTTTATTTCTTTCTTTTTTTGTATATTCTCATTATTAATCCTCTGCCAGTGTAATTGGTAAAGATTGGCCTACTCAGTGGGTTTCCTCTTCCCTTCCTTAATTGTTTCTTTTGCTGTACAGAAACTTTGTAATTTAATGAGGCCCAACTTACTGATTGTTGACCTTAGTGCCTGAGCAGCGAGTGTCCGATTTAGAAAGTCCGTTCCTATGCCTATATCTTGGAAGGTGCCGCCCATGTTATCTTCTAGTAGTCTCCGAGTTTCAAATTTTATATTGAGGTCTTTGATCTATTTGGAGTTGACTTTTGTGCAGGGTTAAAGATAAAGGTCAAGTTTCAGTCTTCCGCAAAAATTTTTTTAAATTTTAAAGAATTATTATATTTTTCATTTATGTGCATGTGAATATAGTTTTATATATGACATGAGTTTAACATTTTTTAATTTTTTATTGAATTTTTGTGTATTTCATACAGAACCTCTAATCAATCTTAATCATCTTTACACTCCCTTCCTTTCTTATAACCCCTCCACTGGAATTCATACATTCTATCATTAGTGTTAAGGCCTGTTGTGTTGAGTTAGTATCCTTAGACATTCCTCTGTGCTAGTTTATCTACTGAAGTCTACTCAGTCTATCTAGAGTCCCCTGCATTAGGAAGACCAGCTTTTCTTCACCCAGCAGTAATCAGTTGCCAATATTTCTTCAGCTAAGATTGGGGTCTGCTGTCCATTTCCCCAGTTCTATGCTGGGGTTTTGTCTGCTTGCGTTTGCATGGGCCTTGTACATGCTGACACCATTGCTATAGGTTCATATGAACAGGGTCCCAGGAGCTTGTAAGACTCTATTTCAATATGGTGATGCACCTCCTCCCAGGCTCTTACAATCTTTCTGCTCCCTCGTCTAAAATGCTCCCTGAGCACTGGGTGGGTGAAGCTTAATATAGGAGTCCTGTCCAAGGACCAGCATTCTGCAAACTCCTAATCTCTATGCTTTGGCCATTTGTGACTGTTTGTATTCCTGGCCCTCTGTTCCATGAGGGAGCTTCATTAGTGAGAATTGAGATATTCATAAGTGTTTTCTTTAACCCTGGTTCTATGTTCTGTGAGCCTGAGTTGTAGAGGTTGCATTGTAGATGTGCCACTTAGGCTTAGGCCTAATATCTGTATGTGATCAGTTGTGGTACTCTGTAACAGTCTCCATCTGGTACAAGAGAAGCTTCATTGATGACTAAGTGAGAGGAAACTCATGTGTGGTACTGTAAACATCACCAAAAACACATGGCTTGAGATGTCATAGATCCTAGAGGAAAAACCTACTTTTGTTACATCCCTAGACCAATGTAATTTCTTACTGTATTCTAAATATGCATCCTTATATTTACAGAGAAGTATACCATACACCACTTATCAAAGAAGCTTGTTTTTGAAACAGGTGTGACTTTCCATTCTTTTGTTTTGGGGGGGTTCTGGGTTTTTTTCTAATTTCCAGGCTTTTCCAATTCAGCATAAGATATTAGTTTATTTCTGGACAGATGCACTAGCTGCCAGCGCTGCTTCACTCCCAGTCTTGTGAATTAAGAATAATTATTTTGCAATAATTGAAATCAGCTGTTAGAATTGCCATGGCAACAGCCATACTTTCAGGTGAACTTCTTATGAGATATAGATTCCTCACTTATTAATTCATCAAATGTGATATTTCCTCATTCTATAAATTATGGAAAGCACACTGATAAATGAACACAGCATTTGCTCTCAATAAATATATGTATGTGTCTATACATGTTTATTTAGGCA
>NW_008349068.1:6529084-6530809 GCF_000622305.1 Nannospalax galili | reverse complement strand
ATATTTGTATTTTAAATGAGTAAAAAGCCTCAAGGATCATTTTGGAAGAGGGGAGAGAAAGATTATAAGAGCCAGAGGTGATAAATGACTACAGTGAAATAGTCATTTCAGGACACAAAAGCAGAGTTACACATATTAACTCACAGAGGTTATGACAGTGTTCACAAGATCTGCACAATATCATGCCAGTCAATATCCCAACATGGAGAAGGTAGGTGGTCAGGAAGTCCCACCTCCAGCTGAGGAGTTTTTGGAAATGGATGCTACTAGGAGAGGGATGTCAAATTTCTTCAAACATGAGACCCCTGAGAGACTACCCATGCTCCAGTAGATGGCCTTAAACTCATACACATACTAGCAGTACTGAGTGGACCTAGTGGATATGAAATACACACACACACACATGAAGTTTGGAGGGAATGGTAAGGAGGTAGGGGAAGTGGGAAGAATTGGAGCAGAGGGCATGGGGGTTGGATTTGGTAAAAATAGATTGTATGCATAAATAGAATTCTCCAACAGCTTTTAAAAGATAAATAAATATTTTTAAATGAAACTGAAAATTTAGTTTCTTATTGTCCTATATTTCAGTTACCTACCTTGGGAAAATGTGTGTTACAAACTGTGCTGTGGCAGCTTTTATTAACTAAGCAGATTCTTCAGTAGACTCTGCTCTGCTCTGCTCTACCTATACACAACCAAGCCAATTTCAAATTTAGATTCAAAGTCACTTTAATCCACTCACATAAGGACAGTTATCATTTCTGTTACTTGAAATGATAGTATGAACATATAAGTGAAATTTAAAAACTAATTCATTAATACGAATATAAATATTAAGATTTTGTGTATGTGCATTTGTATGTATGAAAGGCAGAAACAAATTGCTTTTATTTGGACAAAAAAATAATACATCAAGTCTCATGTCAGAATTTGTGGTGGTTTGAATGAGAATGTCCCCCATAGGATTCAAGTATTTGAATACTATGTCCCCAGTTGGTGGCGCTGTTTTGGGAGGTTTTAGGAGTCGTGACCTTGCTGGAGGAAGCATTTCACTGGGGGAGGCTTTGGGGGTTTTTAAGTCTGGCAGGATTTCCAGTCGTTCTCTGCTTCCTGTGCCTGCTTCAAGACGTGAGGGCTTAACTTTCTGCTCCTGCTCCTCCCACTTTACCATGCCTCCCCACCATGACAGACTAATCCCTTTGGAACCTGGAAATGTAAGCTCAAAACAACTCTTCCTTTTATAAGGTTTGTGATCACAATATTTTATCACAGCAACAGAAAAGTTACTAATACACAAGTGAAAACAACTAGCAACACTCATGACTCAGGTGGTAAAGATAATTCTTTGGGTAATTGGTAAATACTTTTTATGTGAGTTAGAACTGAGTATCTTACACCATACTACCTGGATTGCCAAAGCAGTTACTCTGTACTAAGAGGATGCATTCCCTTTGGATGATGGCTCTTAACCCCTTTATCCTTACATGAATGAATGTGATGGCAAATGAGTAGAGAAAGGCTATAAAGGATCACTCAAACAATTTAAAATTAAGGGATGATGCACTAAAATGAAAGAAAATCTAATTGAAGTTCTGTTAGTCCATATCTATTCTACTGGGAATTTTTTTCAATTTTATTATACTTTTTCTTTTTGAAAAGTTCATATGTGAGTACAATATATTTACATTATCCCCTCCCTCTCCCTACTCCAACCCCCTTGTCCCC
>NW_008349068.1:6527407-6529004 GCF_000622305.1 Nannospalax galili | reverse complement strand
ATCTTATTCAGTTATTACACATATGTACATGGTTTTGGTGCTGGCCTCCTTGGCTTGGGCAAACTATCAAGAGGCTCATCCCTGAAGAAAAGTTCTTCTCCCATCCTCAGAACCATGCTTGTAGCACTGCATCTAGGGGTGGGGCCTTGTGAACTTTTCTCCCCTCCATGTTGGCATGTTGACTAGTGTGGTCTTGTACAGGTCTTGTGTAAACAATCATACTGGTGACAGTTCATGGGTGCAACATCCCTATCATTCATGAAGACGCTGTCTTGAAACAGTTATTCCAGTCCTCTGGCTCCTATAATCTTTCTACCCTATTCTCCAAGATGTTCTGTGAGCCTTAGGCATTGGGGTTATGTTATAGATGACCCATTTGGGGCTGGCAATCTATGGTCACTTATTCTGTGCATTGTGGAAAAAATGTTATTCTCCATAACAGCCTCTATCTGCCACAAAAAGAAGCTTCTTTGATGGAGGATGAGAACTGCATTTATCTATGCTGCTCTACTATTCATCAAATAGTAAGAAGTGTTGATACTGGGAAAAATTACCTAATTTTATACATTATGAATTGAACAAAATAATTATGCTAAGAAGATGAAATTCAAAAAATAATATTATGTAGATTTATTATTATGAATATAGATCAGTATTTTTTGTTTGTCTATGAGGAAATGGATAAAACAGGTGCCTTGATTTTGTAAAGTAGGATATAGGTATCTATGAATAGAAGACATGAAAAATAAAGTCACTTTGAAATAACATCTACATCAACAGTCTTTAGGAAATAATCACGGAAAGAGAAGACTATGAAAGAGAGGGCCCAGAACTACATTCCATGATCCGCCAGTTTCCCTGCATCATTTTGAAAGTTTCGCTGATCACCTCTGCAGCAGAGGTAAATGCCTAGTTTGAAGATGACTGCTGAAGTTTAAAAATAAATTTCTTCATTTTCTATTACTGAACTATTGATTTTCAATTTTACATAACTAGAGTGTTAGTAATTTTTTAAAACTTTCTTTAAAAGGGTTAATTTTTCTAAATACGGTCAGTTTGAAATATTAAAAATTGGAAGAATGTTGTTCAAAAATAGGAGTAATTACATAAACATCTCTATATAATCAAATTGCTGAAGGTAAAAAAGAAATACCTGATTACTTGTGGTGTGAATGCCCTCCACCTCCACCTCATCAAATTGCTAGAGACATTGTCCTGAACAAGAAACATCTGATTATTTGTGTTAGAAATGCTGTCACATAATGGGAACAGAATATTTTGGGTGTATAACCCTACACTGAATTCAAGCACTGTGAATATCTTAAACACTAGCTGAAGGTAAAAAAGAAATACCTGATTACTTGTGGTGTGAATGCCCTCCACCTCCACCTCATCAAATTGCTAGAGACATTGTCCTGAACAAGAAACATCTGATTATTTGTGTTAGAAATGCTGTCACATAATGGGAACAGAATATTTTGGGTGTATAACCCTACACTGAATTCAAGCACTGTGAATATCTTAAACACTACATTTAAGCTGATAGGGAAAATTGTTACTTGGTTTTTAAAAATGTAACAGTGTTTAGTAAGAGAAA
>NW_008349068.1:6526594-6527105 GCF_000622305.1 Nannospalax galili | reverse complement strand
TCTCATTCTACCTCACTCACTGTACATGGGGATCTTCCATTACAAACATGTGGTCTTGGACAGCAAAATACTATATCATGTTCAACAATAATCAGATATTAAATGCAAGGAAGCATCAGATGGAACCCACATAATAATGTACCACAATTGGCCTAATACTTGTCAAAACACTAGATGATAGATAGATAGATAGATAGATGATAGAGATAGATGATTGATAGGTAGATAGATGATAGATAAATTCTTAAAAAATTTAAATAATATTTTTATTGATCCTTTGAGAATTTCATGCAATTTTTTTGACATGTTCAGAACCCCCCAGCAACTCTCAACTCCATCCCAACCTTCATAGTCCCCGTTACTTCTCATGTCCCCTATTTTTTGTATTTTTTTAATAACCACATACTTAGAAGAAACATTTCATTACAACAGCATTGACATACTCAATAACAATTTCCAGAGCTAAGATGCATCTCTTTCAAAATTGGCTGTAAATTTTTAGGTTTACAGT
>NW_008349068.1:6515507-6525531 GCF_000622305.1 Nannospalax galili | reverse complement strand
TACTTATTATCTGATCTCTACTAATTTATGCTTTTCAAACTTCAAAAAGAAACCTGCAGTGTGGCTTCTCTACTTGCCTCAGAATGAGAGTTGAGGACAGTGAGTCACAAAACGGAAAACAAAGCAGGCTTCCAAAGTGATCTTTTGCTCTCATTTCCTCTTTCTCTCCTTTTGGCCCTCTCCTTCCCTCTCTTTGATTCCTTAGTCCTAACAATCTGCCTAAAATATGATCAAGTTCCCTGATTTTCTTTTCAAATAACCTTTCAGCCTACTGACCTTTCCTGTTGTCTACTCTTTACCATTGTATTTGTTATACTTTACATCAACATTGTTTTTCTTTCATTTGTTCTTGTTTCAATTTTTCTTATGTAGAAGTATAGATCTTTGTCATTTACCATTTTCTGTACAAATCAGCATTTATTGCTATAAATTTCTTTCTAAACAGTGCTTAGGCTACTCCTACAACTTTTGAGGGCCATATTTTCATCATTATTTAGTTTAGAATATTCTGATTTGTCTTACAATTTTTCTTTGACTTGATGGTGGTTAGTGAGATAATTTATAAATATCACTATTTTCTTGATTATATTGGATCCAGTATGTACATTATATCTTGGGACACCATAAAGCATTAATGGTAAATACAACTAGGCTCACTAAAGCCTTAGCATTCCAGTCTACATTAACTAGATCTTGCCCTTTGAATTCAGATCTCCAGCCTCCAGAAATGTGACAAATAAGTTCCTGATGTTTATAAGCCACCTAGTTTATCATATTTTGAAGTAGAAGCATGAACTAAGACAGAAATTAGTATCAAGAAATGAAACCATGCTGAATAAAAACCTAAATGTGGACTCTTTGGGACTGGGTATTGAGTATCAGCTGCAGAATTCTGAAGAGCACACAGGAAGAAGCAAAAAGTGAAGTTTTAAATTCTTTTTATTGAATGTTTGTGTTTCCCATCCAATACAAATTGATGGTATTTAAGTCCCCTCCATTACCCACACCTCCATCCCCCACAATTTAATTATCTGGTGTGAGTTGAGACATGCATTAATCTTTGGGTATAATGTCATTAGAAGTTTGTTTAATACTCTATTTAGTAGAAACTGGTATTAGGCTGTCCCTTATGTCCTGTGACTTGTCTAACCTCAGATTCATGATGTCAATATTAGGTATGGGCTTCATCCAATGAGATGGACTTTAAATTCAATTAGTGAGTGGTTGGTTACTCCCATTATACTCATGCCACTATTGCACCAGTGGACATACCTAGCCAAGCCTTTTGTTGCTGTGGTTCACAGGATTCACAAGTGGGTAAGATGAAATCTGAAAGTGGTTTCAATGTGACTTTAATCTGCATTTCCCTGATGACTAAAGATGTTGAACTTTTTGTTTTTGTTTTTGGTCTTCCTGTAGCCCCAGCTGTCCTGGAACTCACTGTGTAGACCAGGCTAGCCTTGACCTCACAGAGATCCGCCTGCCTCTGCCTCCAGAGTGCTGGGATTAAAGTCGTGCGCCACCACACCCAGCTGATGTTGAACATTTTAAAGTATTTCTCAGCCATTTACTTTGCATTATTTCTTTTTATCTTTAGTTTCTTGGAGTTTTTTTGTATATGCTAGACACTAACCCTCTGTCAGAGGTATAGCTGGTAATAATTTTTATCCCATTCTGTAGGTTGTCTCTTCACTCAAATGATGGTGTCATTTGTTGTACAAAAGCTTTTTTTAGATTCATGTGGTCTTTGTCAATTGATGGATTTAATAATTGTGCTATATTGGAGTCCTGTCCAAATGTCCTTTTCCTGTGCCTATAAGTTGCAATGTATTCACTTTCTCTCTGTCTGATTCAGGATATCAGGTCTTACGATGAGATCTTTGATCCATTTGGAGTTGAATTTGTGCATAGTGAGAGGGAGATAGGGAGCTAGTTTAATTCTTCTACATGCAGCAATCCAGTTTGACCATAACCATTTGTTGAACACACTGTCTTTTCTCCAGTGTGTATTTTGGGAACCCTTGTCAAAAATCAGGTGGCTATAAGTATGTGGATTTAAACCTGGCTCTTCAATTCTTTTCCACTGATTAATGTGTCTGTTTTTCTACTAGTATCATGCTGTTTTTTATTACTATAGCTCTGTAGTATAATTTGAGACTAAAGGTGGTAATGCCTCAAGCAGCTCTTTTGTTGTTCAGGATTATTTGGGCTAACCTGTTTTTTTTTGGGGGGGGATTATTTTTTCAATTGTTGTGAAGAATTGTTGGAATTTTAATGGCTATTGCATTGAATTCTTAGCTTTTGGCAAGATGGTCATTTTCACAATATTAATCCTACTGATCCATGAGCACTGGAGGTCTTTCCATCTTCTAGTATCTTCTTTATTTTTTTTCTTCCATGTTTTAATGCTTATCATACAATAAAATTGTACATTATTCTATTACATACACTAAAATTTGTACAAGTCCTCAATGTACAACAAAAACTGTACAAGTTCTTCACTTTCTTTCTCATGTTTATTCCAAGATATTTTATGGATTTTGAAGCTATCAAGAATGGGGTTGTTTCCCAGATGTTATTCTTGATATTTTTGTTGTTGGCATATAAGAAGGCTACTCTTTTTTGCATGTTAATTTTATATCCTGCTACTTTGCTGAATGTATCACTTCTAAGCATTTACTCATGGAGGCTTTAGGGTATTCGATGTATAGAATTATATCATCTGAAAATAAAGGTACTTGAACTTCTTTCTTTACAATTTGTACTCGTTTAACTCCTTCATTTGTCTTAGGGCTCTAGATAAGCCTTCAAGCACTATATTGAGTAAAAATGGAGAGAATGGACATTTGTCTTCTTGCTGATTTTAATGAGACTACCTTCCATTTTCTCCATTTAGGATGATGTTGGCTGTGGGTCTGTTGTGTATTGCCTTTATTATGTTGAGATATGTCCCATGTATCCCTAGGTTCTCCATAATTTTTATCATGAATGGATGCTGAATTTTTCCAAAGGCCTTTTTGCATCTAATGATATGATTATGTGCTTTCTGTCCTTAAGTCTGTTTATGGGGTGTGTTACATTTACTGATTTATGGATGTTAAACTATACCAACATCTCTGGGATGAAGCCAGCCTCATCATTGTTGATGATCTTCTTGATGTGTTCTTGCATTTGGTTTGTGAGCATTTAATTAAGAATTTTTGCATCTATATTCACTAGAGAGTTGGGTCTATAATTTTCTTTTTTGTTGGATCTTTGTCTGGTTTGGGTATTAGAGCAATACTGGCTTCATAGAATTTTGGAGGGTTCCTTCATTTTCTATTTTACAAACTAATTTGAGGAGTACTGGTATTATTTCTTACTTGAAGGTTTAATAGAATTCAGTACTGTATCCACCTGGTTCTAGGCTCTTTTTAGTTAGGATATTTTAAATTACTGTAACTATCTTACTGGTTGTTATGGGTCTGTTTAAATCAAAATAACATAAATTAATTTTGGTAAGCTATATATATCCAGAAATTTATTCATTTCTTTTAGATATTCTAGTTTTGTAAAATATGGATTTTTAAAGTATGTCCTTCCAGTTTTCTGAATTTCCTCTGGGTTTATTGTGATGTTTCCCTTTCCTCTCTGAGGTTTTAATTTGTTTCCTCTTTCTTTTGGTTATTTTGTCTAAAGGTTTGTCAATACTGTTAATATTTCAAACAACCAACTCTTCATTTCATTGACTGTTTTTATTGTTTTCTTTGATTCTGAAATTTCATTAATTTCAACATCAGTTTTATTTATCTCTTCCCAGCTACTCTTTTTGGGTGTTATTTGTTCTTGGTTTTTCAAGATTTCCATGTGCATCATTAACTATTTATATGTTTCTGATTTTCTGGTGTATGAATGTAATAGTATAAATTTTCCTCTTAGGGTACCTTCATTGTGTCACAAATGTTTTGGTATGTTGTGTTTTCATATTCATTCAATACTAAGAAATCGTTCATTTCCTTATTGATTTCACCCATGATCCAACTTTCATTCATTAGTGCGTCGTTTAGCTTCCATGAATTTCTGAACTTTTCCCAACTTTTATTGTTGTTGTTCTCTAGCTTTATTCCTTTGTGATTAAATAGAACAAAAAAAAGATAATATTTCAGTTTTTGTAAATTTGTGGTGACTTGATTTGTGTCCCAATATGTGGTCAATTTTGGATAAAGCTCCAAGGAATGTTGGGAAGAAGGTGTGTTCTTTGGTGTTTAGATGGAAAGTTCTGTAGATGTCTATAGTCTCTTTGATTTATAATGTCATTCAACTCCAGGATTTCTCTGTTTAGTTACTGTCTGGTGAGCTGTCTACTGGTGACAGTGCAGTATTGTAGTCATTCACTATCACTGTGTTGTAGTCAATGTGAGATTTTAAAGCAAGTGAAGTTTCTTTTTATAAAATTGGATGCCACTGTCTGAGGTGCATATATGTTTAGGATTGCAATTTCTTCTTGGTGGATTTTTCCTTTAATGAATATGAAGTCTCTTCTGACTAGATTTAGTTTGAAGTCTATTTTGTCAGATATTAAAATAGGGACATCTGGTTATTTCTTAGTTCCATTTTCTTGGAATAGCTTTCTTTAACCCTAAGGCGGTATCAATCATCGTTAGTGAGGAGTGTTTCTTGAATGCAGCAAACTGATGGATTCTATTTTCTAATCCAACCATTTAGTCATTGTCTTTTTACTGGGAAGTTGAAACAATTAACATTGATGGTTATTATTGACTAATGTTTAATAATTTCTGTAATGTTGGTGCTGTAGTGCTGTTTTCTGAGATCTCTTTCAGTTGACTTTTTCTGGGATAATTTATTCTTTGTGCCTTCTTTGGAGGCTTTAATCTTCTCTCCTGACTGAAATATTCCATCAAGTATCCTCTGTGGAGCTTGTTTTGTGGACATAAATTCCTAAAATCTGTTCTTACCCTGTTAAGTTTTTCTCCTTCAATTATAACTGATAGTTCTGCTGGGTACTGCAGTGTGGGCTGGAATCTGTGTTCTTTCATGATTTGTATGACATTGGTCCATGCCTTTGTGGTGTTTGAAGTCTCCATTGAAAAGTCAGCTGTTTTTCTGGTAGGCCTGTCTTTATATGTGACTTGATCTTTCTCTCTCACAGGTTTCAATATCTTTTTTTGTTGTTGTTCTGTGTATTTAGTGTTTTGATTATTATATCTCATGTGCAATTTCTTTTCTGGTTCTGTTTTCTTAGTGCTCTATATGCCTCTTATACATTTGGTGTTTTTTTCCCTAGGTATGAGAAATTTTCTTCCATGATTTTAATAAACATATTTTCTGTTCCTTTGAACTGTTTCTTTTTCAGCTCTGCCTATGATTCATGGGTTTGGTCTTCTTACAGTGTGCAAGAGATCTTGTATATTCTGCTCCTAGTTTACTTTAGATTTGACATTTTCTTTGAGTGACTCATTTCCCCAAGTTCTTCTTTAAGATTTGGTATTTTCTGTTCTGTTTCTTCCACTTTCCTTTTCTTCTTTCCTCAAAGCTTTTTGTTTGAGTTCCTGATTTTTTACATTGTTTGAAATCAGATTGGCTAAAAAATTAAATTAAATTAAATCTGATCAGCTTTTCTTCAGAGGTTCTATAGGTAATCGAATTCTAATTTTATGCATTGTAGTTTTTATTATTTCATTCAAATCTTTGTGTTTTCATGGTCTTCAGTTTTTTATTCATTTCTTCTTTGAGTTCCTTGAGCATGTGTATAACTGTTCTTTTGAAATCATTGATTTGTGCATCTACTAGGCTGTCATTCTCTGGAAAAATTATGATGGGGTTGTTAATTTCTGTAGTAGCCATATCATCTTGGTTATCCATGGTATGTGTGTGTGTGTGTGTGTGTGTGTGTATCTGTGTGTGTCTGTGTCTGTCTGTGTGTGTGTCTTTTAATTAGACCTACACATCTGGACCCGTGTGGTGTTTCTTTGTTTAGGTAAGTGATCTCATCCTTGTTGAATGTTTGTTTATATCTTGTTTATTGTTTCCCCTACTTGTCTGGTTATGATCTGGGTGAGTACTGTTTGGTGTTCAGTTTTAGGACCACTTTATGCTGATCTGCAAAAAGGATAAAAGAAGTGGTCTCACTTCATCTAGAAATAAGTGCAATTTTTTAGTTCAGATTCCTGATTGATTCCACAGGGTCCTGGATCAGCAGGGTGGGGTGGGGGCTTCTAGGTGAATAGACTCTCTTATAGGTTACAATGGATTTGCAGGCCTGGGACATACAGAGTTCAGACAGTGTGGCACCCGGAGGTTTCAGGGACAGAAATCAGGGCCAGAATCATATAGCAGGAAAGGAACCAGAGACTCAGGCTTGTCTGAGAACTGAGATAGCAAAGAGTGACTCACCCTGCCAAGATGGGAGGGATGAGGTACATGAAGGATATTTGTTTCTGTGAGCCCCTGTCATAAGAACATATATTGAATTTGTTCTTTTTTGCGATACTGAATTGATACCAGGAGAATGAAATAGAATTCTTAGTAAACAAAATCTTCTAAAAATACTCAGTCTTGAGTATTTGGTAATTGGTGAGGTATCGACATTCTAGGGTTCCCCCTGCTCTGATGTAACATCTATTAACTTTTCTTTCTAATTAAACTACAAATTTCTTGTAAGAAATGTTCTATGTATTCATTTTTAGCCCACTGACTAAGCAGTTAATGTTGAGTTAATGTTGAGTTCAACTAGAACATTAAAGACACATAAAAGATAGTTATCATGTTGTACAACAAGCTGAAGATTAGATAAGAGATGAGAGAGCATTGCTTCTGTCCAGGTTTACTCTGGTTGAGGTGCAAAGTACAGGAGGGGGTGGGTATGTTGCATTTTGTATAATTTCCAGTAACAGCTCAAGGGTGAAGTCTTATTCAAACTTAGTGTTGCAATAGTATAAAAGGTCTAAGGAGCCCAGGTTTCTAGAGAGAGCCAAGCCTGCCAGTGTGTTAAAGCTGTGGGTAGTAGGAAAGGTACAGTTGAGGTAAAGACGAATTCCCAGCTGGCTGATGCTCCATTGCACTCTGAGCAGTTTCATGCTGTCCATAGCCCTGTGTGAAGGTAGGCACATGTGTCTCATCAGCAGAGTTTTCTGTTTCCTGTGATTCATGGGAAGGAAGGCCATCTAAAGTGCTTTGAGATTGGCTTATTAGAATATGTTCTCTAGAGACAGCCGGAAAGGATGGGTTCTGACCTCCATCAGTGTAGTGGCTGTGATTTAAGCAGATGGCCAGAGACTGCCAAGTTTTGGCCTCTCTCTGGCATAGGGGCTGAGAACGCAGGGGACTCCCTGAGAGCACCAGGATCCTGCCTCCACGTGGTGCTGATCTGAAGCCATCAGTTCCCTCCAGTATAAAACCTGAGAAAACCTGAAACCTGTACCAACCAGCTTTACATAACCAATAAGGAAAGGACCTAGGCACCCTGATAATACAAACAAAAGCATACTTCAACTTAATTCTCATATAAGAATCACAAACAACAAAAGAAATTCACATGCTAAAATGACAACGAAAGAATAATACAATGGAAAGATAAAACACTATGTCCCCACCAAACTCCATCAATCCTGTAGAAGAGTTCTACAAGGAGAAACCCTTAGAGATAACCCAGGACACAGAATTTAAAAGAACAATCATAAATATGATTGAGGAATTCAATAAATTTAAAGAACACATGAACAAACAAATCAAAGAGCTAAAAGAAGATAGGGATAAACTTCTGAATGAATTCACTAAAGAGATAGAAACATTGAAGAAAACTCAGGCAGAAATGAAGAAGGAAGTGCAAGACTCAATAACCCAACTTGAAACAACAGGGGAAAGTCTCACCCCTAGAATGAATGCAATGGAAAACAGAGTATCAACACAGGAGGACAAAGTTGAAGAATTGGACCACCTAAGCAAAGATTATGGAAAACTTAAAAAAAAAAAAACACAAGAATGGAATATGCAAGAGATATGGGACACCAAGAAAAGACTAAATCTATGGATCATAGGAATAGAGGAAGGAGAAGAATTTCAGGTTAATGGTGTTGACCAGATCTTAAACAGGGCTGTAGAAGGGAATTAAGGAAGGACATCCCTGTACAAATACAGGAAGCACATAGAACACCAAATAGACAGGATCAGAGAAGAAACTCCCCATGACATGTCATGACAAAAACACACAACATACAGAACAAAGAGAGAATACTGAAAGCTACAAAAGAAAAAACAAGTCATATATAAAGGAAAACCCATTAGGATCACAGCTGACTTTTCAGTGCAAACTATGAAAGCCAGAAGAGCCTGGACCAAAGTATTTCCAGTTCTACATGACAATAGATGCCAGCCCAGAATACTATACCCAGCAAAAATGTCTATTATAGTTGAGGGGGAAAGAAAAATCTTCCATGACACGAATAACCTGAAAGAATACATGTCCACAAAACCAGCCCTTCAAAGAATACTTGAAGCAATACAGAGAGCAGAAAGAGAAATAACTATACCCTAGGGACAATGAAAGAAAATATACAAAGATATAATCTAAGAAACACAAAATTACACAGCAATCAAAATGACAGCAATCAATACACACCTTTCAATAATAACCTTAAATATCAATGGACTGAACTCCCCAGTCAAAAGACACAGGCTAAGCGAGTGGATTAAGAAACAAAATCCATCTCTTTGCTGCCTTCAAGAAACCCATCTACCTTCAAGGACAGGCACTACTTTAAAGTAAAAGTATGGAAAAGAATATTTCAAGCAAAGGCCATTAAGAAACAAGCAGGGACTTCAATTCTAATATCTGACAAAATGGACTTCAAGTAAAACTAATCAGAAGAGATAAGGAGGGTCACTTCATTCTGTTCAAAGGAACAGTTAACCAAGAAGATGTTACAATCCTCAACATATGTGCACCAAACTCTGATGCACCCAAATTCATAAAAACAACACTACAAGAATTTAAGACACAGATTAATCTCAACTCAGTAATAGTAGGGGACTTCAATACCCCACTGTCTCCATTAGACAGCTCAACTGGAACAAAGAAGAAACAGAGATGTCTGAATTAACTGATACCATACATCAAATGGACCTAACAGACATCTTTCAAATATTCCACCCAAATACCAAAGAATACACTTTCTAACCAGCACCCAATGGAATTTTTTAAAAAATTGATCACATACTGGGCCACAAAATAAACTTCAACAAATACAAAAAAAAATTGAAATAATCCTATGCGTTCCAACATACCACAATGCAATAACGCTGAAAATCAACACTGGACAAAGCCCTAGGCACTACACGAACTCGTGGTGATTGAACAACATACTGCTAAACAACGTGTGGGTCAAAGGAGAAATTAAGAAAAAAATAAAAGAATTCCTGGAATTCAACAAAAAGGACAATACAACATAGCACAACCTCTGGGACACTTTAAAAACAGTCCTAAGAGGGAAGTTTATAGCTCCAAGTGCCTACATTAAAAAATTAGTGGCTCACACCTTTAATCCCAGCACTCAGGAAGCAGAGGCAGGGGGATCTCTGTGAGTTCAAGGCCAGCCTGGTCTACATAGTGAGTTCCAGGACAGCTGGAGCTACAGGGAGACCCTGTCTCTAAAAAGACCAAAAAAAAAATTAGAAAGAGCCCAAATAAATGACTTAACTTTGCAACTCAAGACCCTAGAAAGGCAAGAAAAAATGAAACGCAAACCCAGCAGAAGAGAAGAAATAACAAAAATCAGAGCAGAAGTTAATGAAATGGAAACAAAGAAAACAATACAAAGAATCAATGAATCTAAGAGCTGGTTCTTTGAAAAGATAAACAAGATAGACAGACCCTTAGCCCAGTTAACCAAAAGGAAGAAACAGCAAATCCAAATCAACAAAAGGAGAGATGAAAGGGAAAACACCACAATAGACACCCAAAAGATCCAGACCATTATAAGGAAATATTTTAAAAACCTATATGCTAACAAGTTTGAAAATCTAAAAG
>NW_008349068.1:6514811-6515370 GCF_000622305.1 Nannospalax galili | reverse complement strand
TTAAACAGACCCATAACATATAAGGAAATTGAAACAGTAATACAAAGCCTCTCAACTACAAAAAGCCCAGGTCTAGATGGATTTACAGCAGAATTCTATCAGACATTTAAAGAAGACCTCTGACTAATATTACTTAAATTATTCAAAATGATAGAAACAGAGGGAGAATCCCCAAATTCCTTCTATGAAGCCAGCATCACTCTAATACCCAAACTGGGCAAAGACACAACCAAAAAAGAAAACTATAGACCCATATCCTTCATGAACGTAGATGCAAAAATTCTCAAGAAAATGCTTGCAAACTGCATACAGACACATATCAAAAAGATCATTCACCATGATGAAGTAGGCTTTATCCCAGAGAGCAGGGCTGGTTTAATATACACAAGTCAATAAATGTCATTAATCATATAAACAAATTCAAAGACAAATACCACATGATCATCTCAATAGATGCAGAAAAGACCTTTGACAAAGTTCAACATGCATTTATGTTCAAAGTCCTAGAGAGAATTGGACTGGAGGGAACATACCTCAACATAATTAAAGCCATATATAA
>NW_008349068.1:6513061-6514597 GCF_000622305.1 Nannospalax galili | reverse complement strand
AGTAGCCTTTCTATATACCAATAACAAGCAATTGGAGAAAGAATACAGGGAAATGCTCCCATTCACAATTGCTGCAAAGAAAAATAAAATATCTTGGAATAAATCTGAGAAAGATACCAAAGATCTCTACAATGAAAATTTTAAATCATTAAAGAAAGAGATCGAGAAAGACAGCAGAAGATGGAAGGACCTGCCATGCTCATGGATTGGAAGAATTAATATTGTGAAAATGACCATCCTACCAAAAGCAATATATAGATTCAATGCAATCCCAATCAAAATCCCCATGACATGCTTCATAGAATTAGAACAAAGCATCCTTAAATTCATATGGAAGCACAAAAGATCCAAGATAGCCAAAGCAACCCTGAGCACAAAGAGCAACGCTGGGGGGATTACTATACCAGATCACAAAGTATACTACAGAGATATAGTCTTAAAAACAGCATGGTATTGGCACAAAAATAGACGTATAGATCAATGGAACATCATTAAAGAGCCAAACCTGAGTACATGCAATTTCAGCCGCCTTATATTTGACAAAGGTGCCAAGAATACACAATGGAGGAAAGGCATCATCTTCAACAAATGGTGCTGGCAAAACTGGATTTGACCTGTAGAAGAATGAAACTAGATCCTTATCTTTCACCTTGCACAAAAGTCAACTCCAAATGGATCAAAGACCTCAAACTGGGGGTCTTCCTAAAACTGGAAACCCTGAAACTATTAGAAGAAAATATTGGCAGTAACTTATAAGATATATGTGTAGGAAAGGATTTCCTAAATCAGACAACAGTTCCTCAGGACTTAAGGTCAGCAATCAACAAATGTGACCTCATTAAACTAAAAAGCTTCTGCACAAAAAAACAAATAATCAAAAAAGTGAAGAGAAAACCTACAGAATGGAAAAAAATCTTCACCAGTGACACATCTGACAGAGGTTTAACACCCAGAATATATAAATAACTCAAAATAGAAAAAATCCAGAAACCAAATGACCCAATTAAAGGATGGGCTAAAGATCTAAACAGGGAGTTCGCAAATGAAGAAATAAAGATGACTGATAAACATCTCAAAAAGTGTTCAACATCGTTAGTAATTAGGGAAATGCAAATTAAAACCACCCTAAGGTATCACCTTATCCTAATCAGATTGACTGTGATCAAGAGAACAAATGATACCAAATGCTGGTGAGGATGTGGAGAAAGGGGAATGCTCATTCACTGCTGGTGGGACTGCAAACTCGTGCAACCTCTATGGAAAACAGTGTGGAGAACTCTTAAAAAACTAAAAATGAACCTACCATATGACCTTGTTATACCACTCCTTGGCATATACCCAAAGGACTCATCCTATTGCAGAGACACTTCTACAACCATGTATGTTGCTGCTCATTTCACAATAGCCAAGAGATGGAAGCAATCCAAGTGTCCCTCAACTGATGAATGGTTAACAAAAATGTGGTATATTTACACAATGGAGTTCTATTCAGCAGTAAAGAAAGATGAAATAATGAAATTTGCAGGTAAATGGATG
>NW_008349068.1:6485812-6512245 GCF_000622305.1 Nannospalax galili | reverse complement strand
AAATACATAATCTTAACATTTCTGTGGTCATACTTTAGTCCAAGTTTAAGGAGAACAAAATATATATATAGTCAAAGTTTATCTGAGAATATTTGTTTTTTTTACCCAAGCCTTGCCTACATAGCACATGATAATTAAAAGTACCAGACTGGTGGAACTAACCTTATTGGATGTTTAACAGCCATAATTTGAGGCCTATACTAATATGGTCAGAGGGACTTAAAGGAGAGTTTTTGCCCCTCACCCTCCAAGGTCAACCAAGTTCCAGAGGGCTATGGAACATCTCTCAAAATGTCCCATAACTGTGGTGAGTCACTTGTCTTCTTGTTCATGGAGACCCCATGAGATGGACTAAAACCAGTATCTAATCTACAAAGAGGATGGTCAACTCAGGAAATGTCTCATTCATGCTTCCAGATGAAGACAGACATGGTTGAGCAGGGCCTTTGACTTATCTTCACATAGATGGACCTGGTGAAAGAAAGGAGCCAGGAGCTCCTCCCAAGCCCATGAGACCCCTGAAGAACAGACCCTCAAATGACCTTAAGTGTAAAAATTAATTGATTGATTTGGACCTTAAACACCCAAAAGGAAAGTATAACCAAAGAGTAAAGTCATCAGTATATTTCTTTAAGAGCTCAAGGGATCACACTTCCCAGATATTAGGCTTAAGCCTACATAAAAAGTTCGACAATTATTTCTCATTGATGATTTTGTTCCTAACCAGGAAGTGCTGCTCAGATATAAGACTTCAAATCTTGGTCTTTGATACTGTAGTGCCCACCTGTAGCTAAGGGAGACAACCAACAATTATTCTAAAATGATGGATAAATTTGTTTTCTCCCCCTGTCTAGAAGCTTTTGAGAGGGAACTGACATTCTTTAACCACTCCAACAGCTATCAAAATACCTGAAAGCAAATCCTGAATCCATCACTCTCAAGTCCAGCCTTGGAAGACAAAAGAAAAATGAGGAGGAACCCAATAGAGGGATGCTTTGGAAGCCATTGTCAAGAAATTCCAATGGACTCTCATATGAACATTTGAAAATTGCCCTGTTCTGACTTTTTTCTAGTTCCCTGTCTAAAATTTGTAATGCTAATTACTCTTGACTTTTCTTCTCCTTTATATCTCCTATTCAAGATTCAAAGACTTTCTTTTCCTCCTTGAGATAAGAGTTATGCAATTTGGGATAGACCCACTGAAAGGGTACTCCAATTGCTTCACCCTGCATCCCTGTTCAGCATGGAAGAAGCCAGAGCAGTCTGCATCCTGATTCCCTATTGGCAACTTGGGTAACCTCTTGAGGGATGGTGTGATATGAATAGGAGGTAAGAAAAAGACCCCAAAGAAAAGTAGCCAGTTTCTTGGCTGAAACTCACAGTGTTCTTGGGCCTCTTAGCAGCATACTCTGTTCCAAAGGCCAAAAACGCTGAAAATATTTGGGAGCTTTTATCTAATCCTTAAAAGATTTTAGGGTTACCTCTTCGGAGGGGGAAATGTTGGAGTAGCCAAGAGCCCCATAAAAAATAAATAAATCAATCAAAGAAGGAGAAAGAGTACATGAAGTTATCAGAAAAAAGTGATGGGGACATATGGGAGGAATTGGAGAAGAGCAAGTGTTATGGGTTAAATCCCTAGCACTGAAGATGAAAAAACAAAAGACAGGGGCTAGAGAAATTGCTCAGAGGTTAAGAGCACTGGCTGCTCTTGTAAAGGACCTAGGTTCGATTCCCAGCACCCACATGGCAGCTAACAACTGTCTGTAACTCCAGTTCTAGGGGATTCAAGCCTTCTTCTGACCACCATGGGCATTGCATGACATGGATGCACTCACATACATGCAGGCAATGCACTCATACATATAAAATAAAAAGTAAATAAAAAATAAAAATAGATAAATAAAAGAAAGCAGGATCTATAAAGAAGAGAGAATGGTGCCCATGAGAAACAACAAAGCAAATAAAAAGAATAACAACCTCTATAAAAACAATCAACATAACATCAATAGCAATAAAACAAAATTTAGACAAAAGAATTGGATTCACATCTCAATTACAATTTCACTGGGCTCAGGTATTTTCTGGCCTTGTGACCTTGGCAACCTAAACTTGAAAATGCTGTCTCAAACTATTTTGTGATTGGGTACAGAGAAAACATCTGACATTGTTCAGATCTGGAACCTCAAAGCCACAAACTGAAAAGGAAGTAGAAGGAGGAGAAGACATTTTCCTTGCCAATCAATGAAATATGAATCATTACTAAAAATCAGAAAAACAAAAAAAAATAGACTAGGTAAGATCTTTAGGGTGGTAAAATGAGAAGCACAGTAAACTCTCTTGTCAATGAACCATTATTTGACTGGCAAAAAATATATTTAAGAAACTTAGCTTCATTTCCTGTTGCTGTGATAAAATATCCTGAAAGCCACTTAAGAGAGAAAGGAAAGTCAAAGAGGCAGGAACTTGAAGCACCTTATCACATTGCATCCACAGAGCAATGGATCAGTGCATCCATGCTCAGGTTACTCTCTCCTCCTCATTCATGGGCCAAGCCCATGTGATGGTGCTGCCAGCACTCAGAGTGGGTCTCCCCACCTCAGTCCAAGTAAGAAAATCTCTCATAGGTCAACCTAGAGAATTCCTCATTGAGACTTCCTTCCCAGGTGGTTCTAGATTGTATCAAGGTGACAATTAAAACTAATCATCACAGAAACTAACCATTTAAAGTCTCTTGATTTGCTCCAAAGTCATATATCAAATGAGGAGATATTTATTTAAGAACATCTAAAAAACAATATTAGTGAGAACAGAGGGTCAGTGTCATTTGAATTATGACCTCCTATTAGTCTCCCTCAGATTCATAGGGTAGTAATTCTACTCCAGATACTTTAACCTGGCTAAGTATATCAAAAACACAAGGGTTTTTTTTTTCTCTTGTACTACTCTAGGACTATGGATTTACCTGGAGGACAGGTCACCACCATCTTATAACCTCGCCATATGTGCGTGTTCCTGAAGTGATATTCTGAGACGTTACAACTGAGTAGAGGAGACCTCCCTTTACTGATAAAGGCCTTACTGACATTCCCAGTATCTAGTGAGAAAATAGAGACTCCATCTCAGGTCAAGAATACTAAAACCACCAATAACAAATAATGAGATTGGATCATTAATAAAAGTCCCCCATCAAAGATTAACCCAGAACCAGATGGGTTCACCGATCTGTTCTACAAAACATTTAAAGAGTAAATACAAATCTTTCCTAGATTATTTAAAAAAATGAGGGTAGAAAACTTTTCCAATCTTATTAAAGCTGGTACTACATTGGATCTGATACTAAAAAGGACACATTACAGGCCAATAGCATTGATGAGTATAGATTCAAAAGTCTTCCATAAGAAAACTAGCAAACTCAGCTTTAACAGTGCATTAAATAGATTATTCACCATAATCACAGTTCATCCCAGATATACAAGGATGCTCCAACATAACAAATTAATAAATACCATATCAATAGAATAAAAGACAAAATACATGTGGTCAACTCAAAAGATACATAAAAGGCACTTGATAAAATTCAACATCTCTTCATGATGACAACTCTTGAACAGATTAGGTGTATAAGTAACATTCTAAACATAATAAAGATTATATAAAATATGACTACCTTTAACAATCACTGAATATGGGGGGGAAGTGAAATTTTTCCCTTTAATTTTAGAACAAGGAAAGGATGTCCACCACTTTTATTCAACATAAAATCAGAGGCTTTCACAGAGTCATCAACCAAGAAAAAGAAATATAGGGCATCTAGATTGGAAAAGAGGGAGCCAAATTGCCATTACGGGTAGACTAAGACTTGATCAATAAAAACTATTATTATACACTAATCAGCAGTTTAGGATAAAGCAAGTTACCTGAAATAAATATCATGAAAACAATCCTATGTATAATAGTAAAAGACATAAACCACTTACATAAATTTAGTCAATAGAGCAAAAGATATCTACAATGAAAATGACAAAACTTGGAACAAACTGAATTTGGAAAGGCATCCCATGTTCATGAACTAGAAAAGCCATCAAGCAAAAATAACAACACATATAGCATTATATGTTTTGTCTTCAAAGCTGATGTGATCAAAATTTAACAAATACAGACACAAAGACCAATGGAAGGAAATAGAGGGCCAAGAAACAAATCCACACACCTATAGATAAATGATTTTTCACAAAGGAGATGAAAGTACCCACTGCTTAAAGGACTATCTTCTCAGTGAATGATCCTGGGAAAATTGGGTATATAAACACAAAAGAATTAAGCTAGACTCTTGTCTCTCACCAGTTATGGGCATCAAGTCAAAATGCATCAGAAACTTAAAGGTAAGATTCAAACCAGTGAAACTACTAGAAGAAAGCATAAGGACAACTATCCAAGACATTAGAATGAGCAAGGAGTTTTTAGACAAAAGATACAGAAAATAATACTTATTTAATAAATAAAATTGTATCGAATGAACTACCTTCTGCACAGGAAAGAAACAATCAAAATAGCAAAGACAAACCAGAGAAGCAGGAGAAAATATTTTCAGAAAGTTTAATATCCAGAATCTGTGTGGAACTCCAAAATTTCAATTCAAAACAATTAAATAAGTAATCTAATAAAAATGCTAGATATGGAGCTCCAAAAATTCAATATTAAAATAAATGAATAAGTAACAAATGAATAATCTTAAAAATGCTAGATATAGAACTCCAAAATTTCAATATCAAAATAAGTGAATAAGTAATCTAATTTAAAAAAAAGTCCAAGAGAGCTAGACCTGTCTCAAGAAAACATGAAGATATGATCAACACTTGTATAAAAAGTACTCAGCCTCATTAATCATCAGAGAAAAGCAAACAGATACCACATTTAGATATCACCTCATCTTAGTAAAAAATGGTTTATTAGAAACACTAAAGATTTTTAAATGTATTAGTGAGAATATAGGGAAACAAAGCAAACCCTTCACACTACTGGTGGAAATGTAAAGTTGTATATCAATTGTGTTAAATGATATTCTGTTACCATGAAAAAAATGCCTAAGATATTTAACTTATAAGAGGAATTTTTTTTCAGTTGATAAGTTCAGATTTCAATCCACAGTCAGGTGACTTCATTACCTTTGAGGATTTAATGACATAGCACATCATGGTGGGAATGCTTGGCATAGGAGCTTCTCACTTTACAACAGCCAGCAAGCAAAAAGAGAGGAAAAAACACCAGTGTTCAATAATCCCTGTAAAGGGCATGACATGTGACCTAATCACATAACTCCCTTCCCTGCCTCACACTCTAAAGAGTCTATCACCTCCTGATACAGTGAAGGGCTGGACAGTAAGCCTTCAATGCACATGCCTTTGGGCATTATTAGAAGTTCAAATTATAGCACTCATGGAAAACAGTATGAAAGTTTCTCAAAAATACATATAAAAGCTGAATATTATTCCATTGTGTTAATGTACCATACTGTCATTATCCATTCATCAGTTTATGGTCACCTGGGATGTTTCCATTTCCTGGATATTGTGAAACAGGCAGTGGTGAACATTGATGAATGGTTATTTCTGTAGTGGTGTATAAAGACTTTGGGGAATACACTCAAGATAGGTATCTGATATCCATAGTGACTGAACCAGTCTGCACTTCCACTAGCAGTTGACCAGAGTTCCTCCACATCCTGGTCAGCATTTGCCTTTTTTTTTTTTTAATCTTAGTCATTCTGAGTGGGGTAAGATGAAATCTCAAAGTGATTTTAATTTACATTTTGCTGATTATCAAAAATGGTGAACATTTAAAAAAGCATTTCTCATCCATTTTCATTTCTTCTCTTGAAACTTCTTGTTCAACTCCTTGCACCAATTTAATTGAGTTGTTTGTTTTTTGATGTTTGGTTTTTGAGATCATTGTATATGTTAGATACTAACCCTCAGTATAGCTAGTAAAGATTTTTTTCTTATTCTGTCAGTTGCCTCTTCACTTGAATAATGCTGTCCTTTGCTGTGCAGAATCTTCTTAGATTCATGAGGTCCTATTTATCAGTTGTTGGACTTAATGCATGTACTATACGACTTTGCACAGAAAGTCCTTTCCTGTACCTATAAGTTCCAATGCATTCTCTACTTTCTTCTCTATCAGATTCAGAATGTTGGGTCTTATGTTGAGGTCCTTTATCCATTTGAAATTGAATTTTGTGCATGGTGGGCAATACGGAGCTACTTTCATTTTTTAACATGCAGCTATCCAATTTGGCCAGAACCATTTGTTGAACATGTTGTCTTTTCTTCAGTGTGTATTTTTGGCCCCTTTATAAAAAAAAATCATCTGAGTCCTTAATTCTATTCCAATGATCAAAGTGGCTGTTTTTATGTCAGTACCATCCCCCCCTTTTTTTTTCATTACTACAGTTCTGTTGTATAAGTTGAGATCAGGGATAATAATACCTCTAGCAGCTAGCAGCTATTTTATTATTCCAGATATTTTTGGCTATCCATATGAAAACAGATTTTTTTTCCATTCTTATGAAGAACTGTGTTGGAGTTTTAAAGGGTATTGTGATGGATTTGTAGATTTTTAGGATAGCAGTTTTCACAATATTAATCCTACTAATCCATGAGCATGGGAGGTCTTTCCATTTTCTGGTATCTTCTTCAAGTTCTTTCTTCAGTGTCTTACAGTTTTTCAATTATACAAGTCCTTCACTTCCCTGGTTAGATATTCCAAGATAGCCTATGGTTTTGAGGCTATTATCAGTGGGATCATTTCCTTAATTCCTTTTTCAGTATGTATGTGGTTGGTGTATAGGAAGGCTACTGATTTTTGTGTGCTAATTTTATATCCTTTTATTTTGCTGAATGTGTTCATCAGCTCAGGGGTTTGGAGAGAGTCTTTAGGGTCTTTTATGTATAGACTTATATCATCTACAAACAGGTGTACTTTGACTTCTTTCGGCCATGGCAGGGGAGGCTTCCTGAGAGGGGTAGTAGAATGCAGTGAGATAAAGGGAGAAAGAGGAATAATAGAGTAGAAGCTCTAAATGTGAAGAGGAACCAGAGGGATGGGTAGAGACAGAGAGAGCTAACACTAAAGGCATTTAGAAAAAGCCATATGGAAACCTAAAACTATAGAAGTTTCTCTCTTCACATTATATAGAATATAATATATTATATACTATATATAATTATATAGTATATATAATATAAAAAGAGATTAAAAAGAGTTACTTTATAACAAGAAGACATTTCCCCTACAAGACACCATAGACTGTCAGAGTAATATCCCAATGCCAGAAATGGACTCCGTCTTTTGAAGCTTTTGACCAGGTGTTGCTAAAATTCCTTCCGGGAGGCATGAACAATGTCCAGCTCCCTCCTCCCTTGGTCCCTACAACAAAGCAAGGTAAAATTTTGCCAAACTGCAGTTTGGAAAACCAGCTTATTGGGCTTACTTACAGAGCAGTGGGTTACTTACAGGAGTGTGGGTACTCCCCTCCTAAAGCTGCACTGGAAAAATCTCCATCCAGGCATGGGTCAAGATTTCCTAGCAACCGTACATACAAAATGACGAGAGCCTCCTTATCACTTCCTCTGCTTCTAGGCCCCTAGTACCGCCCCCGTCAGGCAACTAGGGCCAACTGGTTGGTTAGGTGGTGTGGTTGACTCTCCCTGCCCCTCCTTTCTGGCTGAGGGTCAACAGTCAAGTTTGTTATGATCTGAGGCAAGCAGGTGCAACCAAGCTTGGGAAGAAGGCGTCTGTCCATAGCTTGTCAATCAGAGGACAGTCCTATGTAACACCAGGGGTCTCATAGACCCTCAAATAATACTGTCTTTATTTTTGGTTAACCACCAGAATACATAAAGACACAACATACATGAGCTGTAGAATAAACAAGGAGAAATTAAACTGGTACTGGTCTCAAAGCTTCATGGCTAATGGCTAGCTTTTGTAGTGCTGGAAGGTACTGTACATGGTACCAGAGGAGAAAATTAATCATGAACCTTATTCAGCCTTAAATCCTGCAACCTAGAGCCATGGACTTGGCAAGATATGCCCATTAGTGCAATAGTGGCATATTATGGACAACCAACCAGTTTCTAATTGAATTTAAGTTCCACTTCATAACATGAAGCTCATACCTGACACTGATATCAGGCCTAGGAATCAGTGACTAGACAGGTCACAGGCAATAGGATATAGGGGAGAGCATAGAAATGATTCTGGTTAATAGATATAGTATAAAAATGGCTCTTAATGACTTATACCTGTAGATCAATGTATCTCTCAATTCTCACCAGAGAAGCTTCCTTATGCAACAGATGGTGATTAACACAGAGACCCACAACTGACCAAAGTGCAGAGAATAAAGGCTGTAAGGTGCTTAACTCTGAATATGATACCTACATCAAACTTTTGCCTCCTATGGCTCAAGGATCATTTTGAAGGAGGGAGCAGAAAGAATGTAAGAGCCACAGGAGGTGGATGACTACAGAGAAAGTGTTTTCCACTCAGCTAGACAGTTCCTCAAATGAACTCTGCAATGGTGACAGCATGCACAGATACCATGAAAGGTTAAGCCAGAAAAATTGTACCTGAGGAACTGTTGGCAACAACCAAAGACTGTTTGGAGGGGAGTGTTGTTTAAGGTGACTCTTGGTAGATTGATCAGGCTCCAGTGGATGGATCCACACCAAAGGGCATATGGGAACATAAAATTGACCCTATTGAAATTTATATATTGTATATAATAGAGCACATGAAATTGGGTAGGAGTTGCAAGGGGGTGAAAATAGGGAGATCTAAATGCAATCAAAATACATTGCATCAAATTCCCAAAAACTCAATAAAAATAAATAGGCACAAAGGAAATGTCTTCATAATGAGGGAAAGAGGTAAAAAGTATGTGAGCCCAAACAAGAATGAAAAGCTTCAGTAATCATGTAGATAATGATAAAAACATATTTGATTTTCTTCCCCCTTGATTGTTTTAAAAAAGCATTTATAGAAGGTACTATAAAAAAGTTTTAATTTAGTCTGTTAACCTTAAATATATTTGAGATGATTAATACAAAGGAAGAAGGCAGGGGTGAAACTCTGTGAAGTAAAAAATGACTCCAGACTGCACCAAGGACCCACTGGAAGATACATGAGACCAAAAGTGATAAATAAGAATATTAATAAAATCTCTATGATACATTTATATGTACTTTTTTCTTTTAGCATCTTTGAAAGACATGAAACTATATTTAGCAATAATTAGAATAATATATTGTTAGGATTATAGTACATATGGATTTAATAAAAATCACACAATAAAAATGGGAAGGGGCAATAGCATCATATAGATGTAAATTTTATATATTTTAACACATTTTAAATTATTATATATCTGAACTAAATTCTGAGCGAATAAGATGTATATAGTGAGCCCTAGAAAAATCACTAAGAATGTATTTTTAATATACTTAAAATTTATTAAAGAAATTTGAGTGGTTCTCTAAAAATTGTTCTAGTAAGAAATAAGTACTGAAAAAGAGAAAAACACAGTGTCCATGAGACACAGAGAAAGTAAAAAGCAAAGATCAAGCACAAATCTATCTGTATCATAAAACTATCTTCAGATGTGCATGAACTAAACAACTCAATCAAAAAGCAGAGATTATCAGACTACTGTATAAAGTAAAATCTAATAGGCTGGGGATGTACACAATTGGTAGAGTGCTTACCTAGCATACAGGAGGATTAAAATCTATGCCCAGCACCACATAAACTGTGTGTGGTAATGCATTTCTGTAACTCAAGCATGGGTAAGTGGATCAGAAATTCAAGATCATATTGGCTACATAGGGAATTTGAGCCAGCCTGGGATAGAGACCCTGTCTCATCAAAAGAAAACAATAAATTATATCTTTTCTCCAGTGTGTGTTCTTGTCACCTTTGTCAAATATCAGGTGGATGAACTTGCATGCACTCATGTTTAGGTCTTCAATTATGCACCATTGACATATGTGTGTTTTTGTGCCAGTACCATGATGCTTTTATGACTAGAGATCCGTAATATAGTTTGAGATCTGGTATGGTAATCCTCCCAGCATTGCTCTCTGTGCTCAGTGCATTGGCTATCCATGGTATTTTGTGGTTCTATATGAGTTTTAGGATTTTTTTTCTGATTCTATGAAGAATGGAATGGGTACTTTGATTATGATTGCTTTGGCTCTGTAACTTCCTTTTGGTAGAATAGTCAGTTTTACAATATTAATTCTTCTAATCCATGCGCACAGGAGAACTTTCTACCATCTGGTATCATCCTCAATCTCTTCAAAGTTTTCATGGTAGAGATCTTTAATGTCTTTGCTTAGTTTATTCATAGATTTTTTTTTGAGGTCATTGTGAATGGGAGGGTTTCCATGAACTCTTACTCTGATTGCTTGTTATTGGCATATAAAAAATCTACTGATTTTTGTAGATTGGTTTTGTAACCTGCCACTTTGCTGAAAGTGTTGGTCATTTCTGGGAGTTTTCTGGAGGACTTTTGCAAATAGGGTTAATTTGACCTCTTCCTTTCCAATTACTATGCCTTTAATTTCCTTCACTTTTCTTATTGCTCTAGCAAGTTTCAAGCACTGTCTTACCTTTCTGTTATAGTGATAAAACACTATGACCAAGGAAACATTTAAAAGGAAATGTTTATTTGAGCTTACAGTTACAGGGGAATTAGAGTACATTATGGTGGGGAGGCATGGTGGTTGAAGGTGGCCAGAGCAGGAGTAGAAAGAAGAGGCTCATATCTTCAAGCAGGAACAGGAAGCAGAGCACAGCATCACTAGTGATTCAGCAAGGCTTAAAAACTCTCTAACCCTGTCCCCAGTGAAGTGCTTCCTCCAGCATGGCCACACCTTCTAAGACCTCCCAAAACAGTGCCACCAACTGGGGACAAACACTTGAATAATTGGAACCTATGGGAGACATTCTCATTCAAACCACCACAAGCACTATGTTAGAAAGGCGTGGCAATAGTAGATAGCCTTGTCTGGTTCCTGTTTTTATTGGAAATGCTTCCAGTTTTCCTCCATTTAGAATGATGGTGGCAATGGGTTTGTTATATATAGCTTAATTATGTTGAGGCATGTTTCCTCCAGTTCAGTTCCCTCTAGGAATTTTAACATAAATGCATGTTGGATTTTGTCAAAGGACTTTTCCACATCTATTAAGATGATCATATGATTTCTGTCTTTAAGTTCATTTATATGATTTATTACATTTATTGACTTATGTATATTGAACCATCCCTGCATCTCTGGAATAAAGTTGACTTGATCATGGTAGATGATCTTTTTGATGGGTGTCTGTGTGCGGTCTGCAAGTATTTTATTGAGAATTTTTGCATCTATGTTCACTAAGGATATGGGTCTATACTTTTTGTTGTGTCTTTACCTTGTTTTGGTATTAGAGTAATACTGGCTTCATAGAAAGAGTTTGGGAGTTCTCCCTCTGTTTATATCTTTTTGAATAATTTAAGTAATACTGGTTGCACACCTTCTTTAAATGACAGCATTTTAAACAAATGGTGCTGGTAAAACTGGATCTCTACCTGTAAAAAATTGAAACTAGATGCTTATCTATTATGTTGCAGAAAAGTCAAGTCCAAATGAATCAAAAACTTCAATGTGAAACTCTGAAACTGTTAGAAAAAAATATAGGTAGTACATACCCTACATGACATTGTTACAGGAAAGGACTTTCTAAATTGGACATCATTTGCTCAGGAACCACCGACAAGTGGGACCTCATTAAACTAAAAAGCATTTGTACATTAAAAGAAACCAAGGAAATGAAGAGGAAACCCAGAGTGAGAGAAAATCTTCACTAGCTACACATCTGACAGAGGATTAATATCCAGAATATATAAAGAACTAAAAAATAAACAAAGAATCATAAAAACAAATGACCCAGTTAAAATTGGGCTATGATCTGAACAGAGTTCTCAACAGAAGAAATAAAATGACTAAGAAACATCTTAAAAAGCGTTCAACAGCCTTAGTAATGAGAAAAATACAAATCAAAACCACTTTAAGATTTCACCTTACCCCAATCAAACTTGCTAAGATCAAGAGAACAAATGACACCAAATGATGCTGAGGATGTGGAGAAAGGGGAACACTCATTCACCACTGGTGGGAATGCAAACTCATGCAACCACTATGAAAGGCAGTGTAGAGAATGCTTTTAAAACTAAAAATGGGGGTCTGGGGAGATGGCTCAGCATTTAAAAGCAGAGGACCTGGGTTCAATTCCCAGCATGCACATGACAGCTTACAACCATTTGTAACTCCAATTCCAGGGAATCTGACACCATCTTCTGACATTTGCAGGCATTGCATGACACTGGTGTACTTAGACACATGCAGGCAATACATTCATACACATAATGGATCTGAGGTCAAGGCCAGCCTGGTCTACATAATGAGTTCCAAGACAACTGGAGCTACAGGGAGACCCTGTCTCAAAAAGACCAAAAAAAAAAAAAAAAAAAAAAGAATGAATCTACTATGTGATTTGGTTATACCACTCCTTGGCATACACCCAAAGGACTCATCTTACTGCAGAGATACTTATACATTCATGTTTGTTTCTGCTCTTTCACAATAGCTATGAAATGGAAGGAATCTAAGTCACCCTTCCCTGAGAGATGGATAATGAAAATGTGATACACATTGGAGTTTTACTCAGCAGTAAATAAAGACAAATTCATAAAATTTGCAGTTAAATGGATGGAACTAGAAAGTGTTGTAGTAAGTGAAGAGATATAGACTCAGAAAAATAAATAACATACGCTCACTCTCATTTGTGGATCTTAGCACCAAATTGTTATATGTGAGTATATGTCCTGGTGTAACTGCAGGAGCCAGGAAAATGCAAAGAAACCATGGAGGTAAAGGGAAAGAAGGAACCTGAGGGAGAAAGGGATTCTAGGAGAGAGGTGTTAACAAGAGTGAAATGGATAAAATGGGGGTATTTAACAGAGAGGGGGAAAGGGAGGGTTATACAAGGAATCATGGGGAAGAAAGAGCTCAAGAGGGATATCATAGAGGGCAGGTTTTATCAAGTGTGAAATGGAGGTACTTTAACTGGGGAGGAAGGAAGAAGGGTTAGGTGGAGGGGGGAGAGAGAGGGAGAGAGAGAGAGAGAGAGAGAGAGAGAGAGAGAGAGAGAGAAATACTTACCTGGTGTGAAAAACCAGAAGGAAATGTATTAACTCAA
The DNA here is from genome assembly GCF_000622305.1 of Nannospalax galili. Lineage (NCBI taxonomy): Eukaryota > Metazoa > Chordata > Mammalia > Rodentia > Spalacidae > Nannospalax > Nannospalax galili. The sequence continues at coordinate 6,498,946 of NW_008349068.1, read as the reverse complement.
AGGCCTACTGAAAAATTGCACATACAATATCTTTATATGAGTCCATGTGTGCAACTGAAGGGCCGGACAGGAGAAACCTCCCTTCAAGTTGTTGGCAAGGGTAGTCTAAGAGACTCCCCAAGACTACACAGGCTATTGCCACAATCCTTGATTTTCCCCCCATAACTTGAAAGTAAGACATTGTTGAAGATAGGACATACTTAAGACACAGGACTTGGAGCAATGTAGCTGGAACTGATCTGGAAGCCACCTCCTTGAAGATTAGCTCTCATAGTTTTGGAGGACATATGCAAACTGCTAAGGGAGAAAATCATTCAATGATCCAAGCCCAGCTTTAAAGCCTAATAACCATAACAATGACCAGCACAGAAAACTATATTGGTGCAGTAGTGGCACTTGTATCTTGGGGGTAGTCAACAGGTACCTAATTGGATTTAAATCCCACTCAATGGGAAGGAACTCATGTATGGCACTGTAAACATAGCCAAATACACTTGCTGGAGAAGTCATAGATCTTAGAAAAATCCCTAAGTTTGTCACATCCCTAGACAAATGTAATTTCTTACTATATGCTGAATATGGATCCTTATATTTACAGACAAGTATGCCAGTCACCACTCATCAAAGAAGCTTCTTTTGCAACGGATGGAGATTATTAGAGTTCCACAACTGGTCACACACAGAGAATAAATATCTGTGAGATACCTTACCCAAGTGACACATCTACAATGGAAACTCTACACCTATAGCTCACAGAACACAGTGGAACAAGGGGTAGAGAGAATACTAATGCATCTCTCAGCTCTCATTAATGAAGTTTCCTCATGCAACAGTGAGCAATGAATACAAATGGTCATAACTGGCCAAAGCATAGAAAATATGAGTCTGCAGAGTGTGGGTCCCTGGAAATGGCTCCTATATTAAAGTTCACCCACCCAGGTCTCAGGGACCATTGTGGAAGAGGGAGAAGAAATATTTTAAGGAAACAGAGACTTAAAGGCTCCTAGGACCTTGCTCATATGAACTTACAGCAGTAGTGTCAGCATGCACAAGTTCCATGCAAGCTCAATCAGACAAAAACCCAGCACAGAACTGGGGAGGTGAACAGTAGGCTCCAACCTTAGCCAAAAAACTATTGGCACTGATTACTGATGGGTGAGGAAGAGTTGATATTCTTTAAGGGAGAGGCTCTAGATGAGCTGATTAAACCCCAGTGGGTAAAATTTGCACTGAGGGATATCTTGGTTCACTAAATTGACTCTATAGATCTTAGCATATATGACAGAGCACATGAAATCCAGTGGGGGAGGTAATAGGAATGTGTGGCTGAAGGAGGGGGGTATAAAGAGGATTATGATATTTTGCATGAAATGCATAAAAATGTAATAAAAAATACATTTAAAAAATTCACAAACAGAGAAAGAGACAATTCAAAAATGTCAATAAACAATACACAAATTTAACCAGTATGAAACTATATTAAAGAGTGACCTAGGCGTGTTGTTTTTATTTTCATATTTTGACATCTGCTATTTTTACCTTCCCAGAAGTTCTCTTTTCCTGAAGTAACAAGATTATGAAAATTCTGAATAGTATTTACATGGCAAACTGACCATAGTGCCCAGCACCTCATCAGACCCCTGTTTATATGAAGCAAAAATTATGGTTTGTGACACCCGAAGACCGAGATATAGTGCTAGATAATTAGCTCAAAGCCTAGTAATTACTTTATAATGTTTAATGTAAAGTCAAGATTCTGAATATGAATACTTGTATAGGCATTAAGAGAACAATGAGGCCCAGTAATAAATGAAAAAGAATAAGTACAATTATTTATCTGGGAAAAGAATTCCTATCTCTCACATTGACTAAAAGGGATGCAGGCTAAGAAACTGATACACGTTCCCTCTAGTGTCATATCTCCTACAAGATGTTACGCTTAAGAATTCTAACTATTGCATATGACAATAACATAGGTTACTTAGGGCATTAAATATTGGATTCCTAATTTTAATATTTTTCACTTCTAGGTTTATTTGTGTTTATTTGAAATAAGTTATGTTCTAATATTTATTGGATGGACTTGGTGCATTATTTATACATGTATGTAAAAATATATGTATGTATATGTAACAATAATCAAAGACGAGGACAAACAATTGTGAGAGGTGCATGGGAGGAGCTGGAGGAGTACTGTGATGGGTGGAAACTGCAAATATAATATTCATGTACGGATTTCTCAAAAAGATTTAAATATTTAAAAAATATTAGAATACTGTTCTTATTTACCATTATTAGTAAAATCATTAAAATGTACTCTGTGTCCTATTTAAACACTTTGGGTCCAGAGTCCCAAGCTTAAATGAAACCAATCTCTATGCTAATTCCACCTGTTTCCTCTGATGTTTTAGTACTGACTGACATTCAGTTGCCATGTGCAACTAAGATAAAGCCTTTCCTTACCATCACACCCTAAAGATTTCTCTCTTATCTGAACTCTTTAAAAACTGAAAATTGGTGTTCTCTGTTGGTCATTCATCATTTTCTGCTTTGCCTCATGACATATTTTCTTACAGCTGGCCTAATACCAAATCAAACCATATCAGAGGCTCTGTCACTAGATCTGTTACACTACTGCTTCACTAAAAAGCAAAACAAATAAAAAACACCCAAGGAAGGAATCTTTGTTTAAAAACAGGTTAGGCTCTTTGAATCTAAAAAAGTTATTTTTTATGAGAGGAATTTCTATTTTGTAAATAACGCTCAGATGATTCACATTCGCAAAGAACTCATGTAGTACGTGCCTAAATTGCAGTATTATAAGGTGCGTATAGAAGTTCAAGGCCAGTCTCAGCTGCATAGTTTGACATTGTCAGCAACAACGAGCCGAAAGCTGAGCACTCACATCTTCAAGCAGACACACAAATCAGAGAGAGAGAGAGAGAGAGAGAGAGAGAGAGAGAGAGAGAAACTGAAAATCTGAGGAAACAGTTAAATGAAAGGCAATGACATATTTTTATTCTTTTCTGTTAAGTTTATTAGGTTAGCACACAAAATAATAGTGGGTTTTATTTTATTTAGCATTTCTCTCTACAGTACTGCTATACTTTGCTCTCACTCTTTATTCTCTCCCACTGCTTCCTCTGTCTCCTTCTCTCCTGTCATCCTCTGTCTGGTTTGCTTCCATTCCACACAATCCCACCTGTTTGTGAATCCTGGGGATCAAACTCAGAAATTCAGATTTGAAAACCATGCCTTACCCACTGAGATACTTCCTCAACCTTTTTTAGAGAGTTTTTATTTTATTTTTTATGTGTGTTTGTGTGTGTGTGTGTGTGTGTGTGTGAGAGAGAGAGAGAGAGAGAGAGAGAGAGATTTTATATAAGTTCCTCATAGAGAAGAAAACATGTAGTATTTGTCTTTCTGAGTCTAGATTGTTTGGTTTAACATAATGATTTCAAATTCCATCCATTTTCCTGCAAATATGATTTTTTTCTTTACAGTTAAATAAAAGTTTATTGTGTATATTTACCACATTTTCTTTATCCATTCATCTGTTGATGGACATCTAGGCTAATCCATTTCATAGCCATTGTGAATAGTTCAACCATAAACAATAGATACACAAGCATCTCCATGGTGTGCTGACTTAGAATCATTCAGGTATATCTGAGTGGTATAGCTGGGCCACAGGTCAGTTCTATTGTAAATTTTTGAAGAAACTCCACACTGATCTCCATATCTTTATACTCATACCAATAGTGAATAAGGATTCCTCTTTCCATGTTTTCTCACCAGCATTTGTTGTCACGTCTTCTTGATGGTCATATCTGACTGCAGTCAGACAGAATGCTGAAGCAGTTTTAATTTCTGTGATAAAGATGTTGATGCTTTTTCAAATATTTATTGGCCATTCATATTTATTCTTTATTAAGAACTGTTTATTCAGTTCATTAACCTATTCATTGATTGGATGATTCCGTTGGTGCTTATTTTTTCCATTTCTTTATTCATGTTGGGTATGAGATGTCTGTTTGATGTACAGTAGGCACAGATTTATTTTTACCATTCAGATCCATTCTGTTACCTGTCTGTTAACTGGCAATTATTTCCTTTGCTACAGATGCTTTGTAATTTCATGTCATCTTATTTGTGAGTTCTTTGACTAATATATTAGAGTCCTTTCAGAAAATTCTTATTTATGTCTATATCTTAAATTGTTTTACCTGCTTTCCTCCAGCAGGTTCAAGGTGTACATAAAGTCTTTTCATCCATTTTGAAGTGATTTTTATGCAGAGTGAGACATATGAATATAGTTTTAATTTTTTAATATGGAAACCCAATTTTTCCAGTACTATTTGTTAAAGAGAATACATTTTACACAATGTATTTTTGACAACTTTATCAAAAATTAGGTGACTATACCTGTGTGGGTTTATTTCTGGGCCCTCAATTTTAATCCATTGATCTATGTGTCTGTTTTGGTGGTAGCACTGTACTGTTCTTGTTCAATGGCTCTGTAATATAATTTGAGACCAATTATTGTGAAACCTCCAATACTGCTCTGTCTGCTAATGATTATCCAAGGTCATTTTCCTTCTAAATGAATTTTAGGATTTTTTTCTCTACAGGTGTGGAGAGCATCATTGGAATTTTGATGGGGATTGCATTAAATCTATAGTTCGCTTTGAGCAATAAAGCCATTTTCACAACATTCTGCTGATCAATGAGCAAAGGAAGTATCTCCTTCAATTTCTTCCTTTAGTGCCTTCAAGTTTTCACTGTGGAGTTCTCTCATCTTCTTGGTTAGGTCTATTCCTAAGTATTATTTTTGAAGCCCTTGTGAATACAATATTTCTTGATTTCTTTCTTGATGTATAGTTCGCTTTGAGCAATAAAGCCATTTTCACAACATTCTGCTGATCAATGAGCAAAGGAAGTATCTCCTTCAATTTCTTCCTTTAGTGCCTTCAAGTTTTCACTGTGGAGTTCTCTCATCTTCTTGGTTAGGTCTATTCCTAAGTATTATTTTTGAAGCCCTTGTGAATACAATATTTCTTGATTTCTTTCTTGATGAGTTTGTTACTGGTTTATACAAAATGATTGAGTTTTGTATGTTGGTTTTTGTGTCCTGCTACTTTGCTGAAAGTGCTTTTCAGGTCTAAGGGGTTTCTGGTGGCATCTTTAGAGTCTTTCAAGTATAGGATCCTATTGTCTGAGAACAGGGATAATTAGACATTTTCCTTTCCTATTTATATCCCTTTGATTTTTTTCTCCTGTCTTATCTGATAAGACATCAACCACTACACTGAAGAAGAGTAGACAGAGTGGGCCCTCTGTCCCCCTCCAGATTTTAGAAAAGATGTCCTGATTTTCCCATTATTATGGAAAATAGGTAATAGATCTGTCATGCATATAGCCTTAAATTTTGAGGCATGCTTCTTCTACTTCAGAGCTTCTATCATGAAGGGATGTTGAGCATTATCAAAGGCTTTTCTGTATTGCTTAAGATAATCATATACTCCTTCCCTTAATTCTATTTGGATGCTGCCTTCTATTTTTTGATTTGCATATGATGAAGCAACCTTGAATCCCAAGAATCAGACCAACCTGGTCTGGTGTATGGGTGTATGATTTCCTTAACACATTCTTGAATTCAGGTTTTTATTGAGAAATTTTGCATCTGTTCATCAGAGGAGTTGGTCTTTGTGTGTGTGTGTGTGTGTGTGTGTGTGTGTGTATCCCCTCTTTCAGTTTGGGTATTAGAGTAAACCTGGCTTCATAGAATGAGTTTTCATAGTGTTCTTTTCCTTTCTATTTTATGTAGCAATTTGAGGATCATGGGTGTTAGATTTTCTTTAGTTATTTGTTAGATTCAACAATAAATCTATCCTGGAATTTTCTTTGTTAGGAGACACTGAAGACCAAGTTCCCAGCAGGTGAAACTTAAGGAGATACACTCAAATTGTAATAAATCACAGAACCTGTGAAATATTTTTCCCCCACTCTATATATTAAACCAGTTCAAGTGCTTAGTTCAAAAGATCATTTATTAAAAAAACTGAAAATATATAGGTTACCACTTTGTAAGCTTTTAAATATCAAGGCATTATGTAAGTAATTCATAAGGTATTAGAATAACATACAAACAGATAATTATAATTAAATTAATAATTAGCATTCAATTACAAAACTTCACTATTTGAATTTCTTTCTATAATTTTTTTACTTTCCTAATAAACACAATGAAACTAATGCTGCATACGTTGGTGTTCAGAACCTGATGGAACAGGGTGAAGATCTAAGATGCATGAGGCAGTCATGATTCACCCTTCAATTTCAGTGTTTACAGCAAGAGATGGAAGGATTAAGTAATTATGGTACTATGTAGCACCTTTGTATTTCCCCTGACAGTATGGTACATGAACTTATACTCCGAACCATTCACATTATCCTGCTGTTTGGTAGAGTCAGAACTCTGTATTAAGCTACTTCATTGGTTCTGCAGGGTACATTATCAAAACTTTCTTCACAAAATCCATACCAATTTTTTTTTAATTCTAGAAAAAACAAAACGAATAAACTTTGTTAATTTTTTCTTTGTTTTTCAATATGTCAACTAAAAATAAATACATCTTTTAAAAATATTTTATTTATTTTTTACTTTATGCATATGAGTGTATTGCTTGCATGTACGTAAGTGCACCTATGTTATGCAATATTAACAAAGGTCAGAAGAGGGGGTTGGATCCCCTAGAACTGGAGTAAGGACAGTTGTTTGCCACCATATGGGTGCTGGAAACTGAATCCGGGTCCTTTGTAGGGGCCGCCAAAGTTCTTAACTGCTAAGCCATCTCTCCAATGCCTAATTTTATCTTTTTGTGCCCTAAACTGATACCCCACTATAGTTGTCCTTTCCCTGCCTGCCTTCCATGGAGCATGAGTATCCATCTGCCTGGATGTGTGGCACTGTGTTCAGTGACCCTATATGGGCACCTCGGAGATAGCCACATAGGAGTATTCACATCAGGATAAGAGCAAATGCCACAAGTCAGGCCCCAGTTCAGCCAGCCCTGAGAGCTGATTGTTAATGGCTGCTTAACAGTTACCAGCACACTGCTAAGATCTGCACTACTTGGGTTCACATCATAAAAGTATATCCTTACGTGCTTTATCCTCCACGAGATTCCATTCCCTCATCAATGGGATGATAACATAACTACCTGCCAAATTAGACAATTGGAAAACTGCAGGAGATCCTATTATAAGAGTTTATGGCTTTAGAAGCAGCAGGCACTGCTGTTTGTCTCTTTTACTTCATCTCTCTTTCTACTTTGTGTCTACAGGCTTTGGTGTGTTGGTTTGTTCCTATGATAGGTTCAAAGTACTCATTAGTTTCAGTTGTCCTAACTTTCCTTGTTGAAAATTTGCACTGAAAAAATTCAAGGACTTATAGGACCATGAGAGGCATCAGTCTCACTCAGATTCCAGCCTTTCTGCCTTGAATAAAAACAGTCTAACCAACTGACTATAATAAGGAAAGTTTCTAAAGTTCATCTTATCTTACAAAAGTAATTTTATCAATTTTACTCTGCATATATATAAAGCGTTACAGAAAAATCAAAGTAGTATAGAATGAAAACATAAGTCAGTGATTAGTATTGCTTTTATCAATAATACGTACATGGACGTACTTTGCTATGAGGATGAATTCAGATTTAAAATTCTCTATCTGTTAGTGCCTCAAGGGTCTCGTCTCATGTTTCTGACAAGCCTTCTTTTCTCTAATATTACAAGCTGATATGAGGGACTTCTGGGGCCACTCAGGTCAGGCCCTAAGATGTTAGAATAAGCTTCTGTAGAGAATTCCCCACCAGTGCCTATATGTGTTGCACAATTACGCTAAGCACATCCTTAAGAGTTATTTTACATAAGCCATATCCAAATAGTCTTCTCTTTCTGCAATGGAGCCCTTCAAATATTCTATGTATCTTGAGATTATTAGGATACAGGAGGACAAAGTGGTCCTGAGGCTGGATAGGCTTCCAAAATCTATTCAGATCACTTATGCCTATAACTTCTACAAAGCAAAGTACAATGCTATATTCAGATTAGAAAAGTCTACTCATACCAGAAAGAGTGAAATGTTACATTGCTCACATAATGATATTGGTTTAGATTTCTTCAAAGAAAGCACTCATGACTCACACATTATTTGCAGGATGAGAGAAGCAACCCTTTGCATATCAAATACTCAGTTTTGTGGTTCTCCATAAAATGCTTTTGAACCAAACATGAACATAAATTTAAGAAATAAATTTTTGAACTTCAGTTTTCTTCTCAGGGTAATGACTACTTTATCTTAGTAGCATGAAGGTTTTAAAGGTTAACATGTTTCTCTTGTTTTTCTTTTTTTAAGTCAGAATTGCTATCTCCCTTCTGCCTCATAGCTTATAACACACAGGAACAGTTTGTTAGCTGTATGAATCAGAAAAAGGAAATAACAGCAGGTTGTTTATTTGGAAAAAACTTAGATGCCAATAACTCAGGGGCAATAATTAAAACAGGAAATACTAATTTGAGTAAACTTACAAGGATGGCAGCTCTTGCGCTTTCATCCTGTGGATAGACACCAACAGGCTCAGAGTGAATGGAGCGAATTAAACATTTGTCCCCTATGCAGCTGTCCCACAGATTTTCTAAGGCCTGAATTTAGCAGAAAACCCTCACTCTACCTGAAATTTTGGAGTAAGTATTTAAATGAAATAAGAATTCATGCACAAGCCAGCCATCAGCCAGTCAAAGGTTAAATTGGCTCTCAAGAGGGTAGTTAACTGGTATCCTAAGGAGTATTTGTCTACTGAGCAGCATCCTAAAAAAGCCATTCTCCAGTTCCTTCTCTGTAGCATCCTTCTTTACAGTTAAAGGCTTCTCAGACTTCCCTTAAGACCTGAGCTGTAAGTTTAGAAGAGAATAATAAATAACAGTTTCTCTACCAACTCCAGAAAGTCTGCAGGAGATAAGAACACAGAACCGTTTTATAGCTAACAAAAATGGTCAAGGAATCTAGCAAAAGGATAAAATTCTCAAATAAAAGGATAAAATATGTCAATAATTTCAACTCAATAACATAACTCATGGGCAGACTGTCTTTGGGAGGAATAAAGTTTAATCAAACTTGTTTACATGTAGCACATATTGGCTCTATGAAGTTACACTAAAGGAAAAAAGGTGAACTCTTTTCTTAGATTTTATGCTTAGAGGGAGCTAAGCACAGATCACAGAAATAAGGGATTCTCAGAAAATGTGCTCATTGTCACTTAACTTTATTTTCAGGGGTTCTAAATTTTTTTAACTTTCAAATTTCCATCTTTGTACAGAATGCATCTCCGTGAAGTCCTCATTCTCTGTTCTGCCAAAATTGGCTCACTAAGAATACCCCTGCTACAAGTAGACTCAGATGTTGAGGGTGGGCTCTGAAGACTAATTAAAAAACAAAAGGACCTCTTCGCACATTCAGATTCAGAAATTATCTTTGAAATATCAGACTCTAGTGTTATAAATCGAAGAATCAGAATCTGCAGAACTCTTCCACTTCCTTTTCCCTACTTGCATTTCTATGAGAGGAGGGCACCCCAAATCACATTATTTTGTGTAAATTTTTTATTGGATTGTTGTTTATTTCATATACAACATCATAATCTAACTTAATCATCTTTACACCCCCTTCCCCTTTGACACCCTCCCAGAGCCCCCCACTCCACTGAATTAATACATTCTGTCGCTTCTGTTAAGGTCTATCATGTTAAGTTAGCGTGCCGAGACACCCCTCAGTGCAAGCTCATCAACTGGGGTCTAGGCAACCTATTTAGAGTCTCTCCCTTTAAGAAGATCAGCACTTCCTCACCCAGCAGTAATCAACTGCTAGTACTACATTTGACCGAGACTGGGGCTTATTGCTCATTTCCACAGTTCTATGCTAGGTTTTTGTCTGACTGAGCTTGCATGGGTCTTTCTTGTGCGTGTTGACATCATTGCCATAGGTTCATGTGAGCAAGATCCCAGGAGCCTGTAGGACTCTATTTCCATAAGGTCCTGAACCTCTTCCCTGGCTCTTACAATCTTTCTGCCCCTTCTTGCACAATGGTCTCTGAGCCCTGGGTGGGTGGAGTTTAACATAAGAGTTTTGTCTGAGGACAACACTCTGAAGACTCTTATTTTCCATGCTGTGACCATTTGTGACCTTCTGTGTTCCTCACTGCATGTTGCATGAGGGAGCTTTATTAATGAGATTTCAGAGATGTATTAGTGTCCTCTTTACCCTTTGTTCTATGTTCCATGAGTCTGAAGTGTAGAGGTTGCATTGTAAATGTGCCATTTAGGCTTGGGCAATTCACAGACAATGTTTGTGTGTTGACCAGTTGTGGAACTCTGCAATAGTCTCCATCTGTTGAAAAAAGAAACTTCTTTGATGGGTGATGACCGGGATACTTGCCTGTAAATACAAGGTTCCATATTTCTCACATAGTAAGAAATTACATTTGCCTAGGGATGTGAGAGTCTTGGGGTTTTCTCAAAGATCTAAGACCTCTCCATCATGTGTATTTGGCTATGTTTACAGTACCACACATCAATGTCATTTGCTATGCCAGTCATTGATGTGGTTATTAGGCCTTGAAGCTGGGGTTGGACCATGAATTGATGTTTTCCCTTAGCAGCTTTCATAGTTCTCTTCAAAGCTATGAGAGCCAGCCTTTAGTGGAGAAGGCTTCCAGGCCAGTTTCAGCTCCATTGCTCCAAATCCTGTGTCCAAAGTATATACGTCTGTGGGAAGCGAGTACGGCCGAGCCAGCCAAAGATGGCGCCCTGGCTGGCTGCCAAACCTCGTGCTGTTTACTTCAACTCTTGGCTGATTGCCAAGGCTCATGAATCCCGCTTGTTTACTCCAACCCTGATTGGTCCTGGCTGGGGGGAGGGCTGTTGGAAATGCTATATAAAGAGCTGATGTGTGTAATAAGCAAGCAAGGAACGAGAAGCAGCAGCATCATAGTGGGTGAGATAATGAAGAGAATATGAGAGAGAATAAGAGAGAATAAAGGAAGGAAGAGAAACAGAAGCTTGAACCTCACCTTGGTGTCTGTGTCGTCTTTCCTGGACTCTGCTGGACAGAGTCCCGGCTCGCGACATATGTCCTGTCTTCAGTAATAAGGTCTTACTTTCAAGTTCTAGGAGGCAATCAAGGGCTGTGTCATAGCCTGTGTAATTTGGGGAGTCTCTTGAGCTACCCTGGCCAACAACTCAAAGGAAGGTTTCTTCTGTTTGGCACTGTTTCTTATTGTGTAGTCTTCAGCTATACACATGCACTCATGTAGGGATATTTTGTGGGTCATTTGTCAGTAGGTTTTTGTACTAATATGATTCCCTCTGGTTTTTAACACTAGCTAGGCATTATTTATCTCTCCTCTTTCTTTCCCCATCTAACCCTCCCTCCACACACTCTCCATTTAAAGTAACCCCCTTTTCCCCATTTCTCCCTTGAAAATATTAGTCTCCTACGGTCCCACCTCTCTTAAGTTCCTTCTTCCCCTTTATTCTCATAGTTCCATGTATAATCCTTCCTCCCCCTTCCCACTTAAATAGACCCATTTTACCCATTTCTTTCTTAGTAACACTTGTCTCCTACTGTTCTTCTTCCTCAGGTTTCTTCTTTCCCTGTACCTCCGTGGTTCCTTTCCATTTTCCTGGCTCCTGAAGTTACATCAGGATATATACTGACATATAAGGAGATTACACAATTAAACTGCAGGACAGTTTTCTTAGCATTCCCCATGCCTCTCCCTTAACCATCAGCCAATCCAAAGATGTGTCTGTGCCATGATGAGTCACTCCAGTTTTTCTGCAAGGGTCTAAAGGGTGCTGATAAGTGGGTGATCACAGAGGCATTTGCTGCTTAATCATCTCCAGAGTTGAAAACAGCTCTTATGTTGGCTTCAACCTAGAATGAAATCAATGCATTTTTATCCATAGATAGCTTTCACAGTTTCTGCCTTTGTATGGGAAATTAAATTGAGACCAGTTTTTTTTTTTTTTTCACTTTAAAAACATCATTAAGCTAGAGTAGTTTAAATAAAACATAATACTCAGTACAGAATCTACCTTTATTTTTTATATTTTATGATGCTTAATGGCCATGTTTATATATTTTATTAAATGAAACAAGAATTTTCATGCATGTATTAGTGTATTGAGATTGTGCCTTTTATAAGATGTAAGAATATAAATAATTTCAAGAAATCAGTTTATGACAGAACTTTAGTGAGCGCAATTGGTTGTGTGACTTACATAGATGGCAAAATTCTATCAACTCCACATACAGTTAATCAGAAAGTCTGTTCTGAACAGGTGACTATTTATATAGCTACAATCTTAATTAGCATACTTTTAATACTTAAGCAAAATGTTAATAGAATAATAAAAAAAACAAAGGAGCACTTGCAATATAGCATAGCAAGCTAAGCCTGAGGATCTGAGTTTGATTTCCAGGACCCATAGGGTAAAAGGAAAACACTGAATAAAAAAACTGTCCTCTGACCTCCACATATGTACTTTGGTGAATGACTGTATATGCGTGTGTGCATACACACACACACACACACACACACACACACACACATGCACACATGCACACAAATGTTCACACAATAAATAAATAATTAATTAAATGAGCAAACATTTAAACATATTTTTATTGACTTTTTGTATTTTTTATTTTTAACAAAATTTATTTTTATTAAATTTTTGTGATTTTCATGCACTATAATTTGTATAGTGAATGCTTTTTTGTTTTTGTTTGTTTTTGTTTTTTTTAATTTATTTAATAACCACATATTTGTAGAAGCTTTGTTACCATGTCTTTGTTACCATCTAGGAGTCTTGACCGAGTTGGTTTTCTCTGCCAATTAAAGAATTAAAAGGCAGGAAATACCTCAGACACAGAAAACAACAGATACCAAACTTTATTAAAAGTAAAGGAACAAGCTGGGTGTGGTGGTGCACACCTTTAATCCCAGCACTTGGGAGGCAGAGAAGAGGAGATCTGGAAATGGAAAAATCCAAAACTCACAAGATGGTTTG
>NW_008349068.1:6483976-6485118 GCF_000622305.1 Nannospalax galili | reverse complement strand
TTCCTGAGACTTGTGAGTTTTTATTCCCAGAGTCTCAGATTCCCTGGGGAATATTTCAGTTTAGAGGAAATTCCTACAAAAAAACAACAGACTACTTTCTTCTGAGCTTGAAGGAAATACACAATTGAGAAAATATACTTACACCTAGATGCATTCTTTAGAGATTTGACAGAGCCAGTGCTATAAAAGCAGTATTAGTAAATGAAATCCTTGCCTATTCCTCTTATAAACATATGTCTTCAGATACAGAACCAACTAGTGATTGAAGTTTGTGTGAAAAGGGACATAATGTCCTCCAGGGTATCACACATGCTGTTCAAAAGTAACCAGTTTATGGGTTTAACTTATCCACAAGTTTGGAATGTTTATGGAGTATAAAGGAAGGTATGTCCATAATTCTATGGTTTTGAGCAGAAAAGAATGATTGTGAGTTATCCCTTTATGGAAAGTAAGACGTTCCTATATAGTGTGTACAGTGAGACAGAAAAAGGCTGGCATCACAGCCCTGAAAGACATGAACATTATGAAGAGGAGAGTAATATAAGAGATGCTGGAAAAGAACCCTAAAGAGTAGAGCATTCACACAGAGGTCACTGATGAGCTTGTTAAGATTAATTTTAGTGGAATTGTAAGAACAGACGCTTCAGTAAGTGAGCAATCAACAAATTGCCTGAGTTGTAACTCAGCACAGGAAATGTTTTTAAAGATTTGAATGGAATCTCAAAACTAGCAAAACCCAAATCTTGTACAGAAAATATCCAGAAAATTAGCTATTACGACAAAATAGCTTATTGTAGTGTAATTCTAATGACTCTGGTTGTACATTTTTATTAAATGCTCACTTCTTTGAAAGTGATCAACATAAACTATTGTAATTATCACTATCACACTGAATCATTCCTGGCATTTTTCATCCTGTAGCCATTGAAAAAACTAACATTCAGTCATTGTCTGACAGGAAGGAAGGTCCATATTTTTCTAATGTTGAGGTGGTAAATGGACTGTCACCATTACATAAACAATGGGAAACACAAGCTTTCAGTGATAAATCATTCCATTTATCATTCCATAAAACTAGCACCTTTCTCATCTGATATTTTATAATTTATACATTTACTTGGAAATGCATCTTTCTATGAGCT
>NW_008349068.1:6473712-6483414 GCF_000622305.1 Nannospalax galili | reverse complement strand
GTTTTTAAATTGGAGACCTCAGACGAACCATGCCTTTAAAAGCTACATAGGAAAAGCAATGTGTTTTGCAGTGCAACAGAACATGTTTCTTCATTAAAGGATGTTTCTATCTGCAGCTCATGACTACTCAGTCACTTGTTTCCTAGTTGAATTTCTCTTTATAATTTTATAAAATTTATACACAAAATAATGGGTTTAGTGATGACATTTTCCATACAAGTATAGCATTTTACTTTCCTCATATTCAACACCCCCACTTCCCTCTCCTGCCCATGCCCTACTCCCATTAGTGCCCTTCTTCCCTCCAAAAAGAGCCCCTTCTCTTTTCATGTCAGGCACTTTAATCATTTCCCAACACCACAGTAATCAACAATAGTCAGCTTACCCATGCCTTCTGTCCATTCTCTTGACAGTCCTTCCTAGATTAAAATTATTGAAGATCTTAACCTTTACCATCTGAATTCTACTAAGGCCATATTCTAACTCAAACAAAATGTATCAAAACATTCCTGATTTTTCCTTCAAATCATTCTCTTTTGTGATAATTTATCTTTCTCTCCCATACTCTAATAGTATCCATATGCCTCAGACTTTCCAGTTCCCACATCTTGACCTTCTATCTCTCAGCATATGTTCTCCTTGTTTCTCCTTACCATTTTAAATAGAATGTCAAAGCATACCCTTTCCAGGAGGCCACTGGGGAGTGTGTGTGTGTGGCGGGGGGAGTGCCAGTGTTCTGTGATGTTCTGCAAGTATATGAGGAAGGCCATTTGACATTTATAAAGCTCTTCCTATAGCACTGTTGTGTAGCAGTTTTAACCAAACAAAAACGTTCCTTCCTGATGGGAATCTTTTAAGACTTAGAAAGTTCTAAACATAGACTCATTAAGACTCAGAAAGTAAACAATTCAGAAGTCTCAGGGAATTTCTTAAACTTACCAGATTCACAAAGCCTCATCTTCTCAAAGTTATATAAGCAGTGAGGACTGCTGAGAAGAGAGGCTTTCTGACCTATTGAGCTGCCTGTAAATCTTGCAGAAAGCTCAAGGAGTCCATCTTTCATGAGTTATCACCCATACAGGGATACACTTTTGATAATGCACCCTTGTTTGAGTCTCCCATCTTTCTGTAAGTAACTTGTCACCCATGCTTTTGTAAGTAACCCCAATAAATTCATTGGTTCACCAAGTTAGACTTTCATGGTATCAGTACTTGGTTCTGTTGTTGATTCCCTGTCTGGGGTACATAGAACTTTGGGTCATACATCATCAGGAATTTGTCACAAAATAGGTACAACAGTAAAAATAAATGCAAATATTCAATTCAGTGCATTCTTGTAGCTACTGTAAGGTATCGGTAATATTATTTTGCAGATAAAGAAATTAAGGAACATTGAAACTAGTTACATATTTTAATGGCAGAAAAATATATAAGACTTGGACCAGTCTGGCCTCTCAGTTCATACTCTAATGACTGTACTTTTCTCACATTATATTAAAATATAAAATAAATACACATATCTTCAAACCATGCTTCCTACGATAAATAATTTAATTGAGAAAAATGTGCTCATATGAAGGTATATCTGATTCTTATAAAATATTAAACTTTGTTTTGACCCATGGATATAGAATGAAGTAGCTGATTAACTGGGCAATACATTTGGGTAAATAAAGAAATGAGGGCTCAAAAAAAAAATAGAGCAAATTTTCCTATGTGATTCATCACTTGATTCTAAAAAACAAGTCACAAAATTGTATCACAAAGATATGCTAAGCAAACTTATGTCACTTTCTAAGCAATTTTAATAAAGAGATAGATGATAGATAAATGATAGATAGATGATAGAAGGTAGATAGATGGATAGATAGATAGATAGATGATTGATGATAGATAGATAGATAGATAGATAGATAGATAGATAGATGATAGATAGATATACTAGTATTTGACAATTTCATAAAGCAATAAAAGAATAGTCAAGAACTGGAAAGATAGCTCAACAGTTAAAACATTGGCTGCTCTTGCAGAGGACCCAGGTGGCAGCTGTGGTGCCACTTAACTCCAGCTTCAGGGGATCTGATGCCCCCTTCTGACCTCCTCAGGTATTGCATGCACAAGGTACATTTGCATACATGCAGGCAAAACACACATACACATAAAAATGAATAGAAAAAAGTTTTTTAAATAGCTAAACACTTAAAATTTAGAAAAACATACAGACACATGTGTATATGCATACATAGGTGTGTCATATATGCATATACATAGATTTATATAACTATATTAGTAGCACATACTTTTAGTTGCTTTTTATTAGCCACAAAATATTGTTGTAGACTGAGAATATATCTAAATAGAAAAACAATATTAGACTCCAGTCCCAGCACCACAAAAAGCAGAGAATTATTATAAGGTTACAACAAATGAATCATTTAACTTCTTCATAAAGAACAATAATATTAAGCAAAACTAAACATGCTTGTATCTGTTGTCATGGTCTTTGTGCTACTATTGAAGATTTGATATTGTGAGATTAGCTATATTGTATTAAGAATGATACATTTTTCAAGATATATTTAAAAATGCTTTATTAAATGGCTAAATAAATGCAGAAATAAGAGTCAGTACACTTAATAGATTTTGGAAAATACCACCAATGAAATCATTAATTTAAAACCCTCAACAATGTTTTATGCAACGATACCACTGCATAAAATTCCTTTGCAGTTGAACAGGTTTGTGTTTATCTTTTAGGAAGCAATTTGACATCATTTATGAAAAATGTCAGTACTATTTTAAACTGACAAAAATTTACATGAGAGAAATTGATTTTAGTGGTAAGGAAATAGATATGGCTTGTTTAAATAGTCAACAAATCCATATAATAAAGATTCTTCTATAATTAGAATTTTAATAAAAATTAACCACATAAAATATATGACATTTGGAAATTATCTTTTAAAATTGCTTCAAAGATGTTAAATATCTCTTGGAAACTTTCCTAATTGTAATAAATTCACATCTTTGGGAGGAGACGTGGGAGGCATCTGTTTCTATCATTGATTTAAAAGAATGGTTGTGAGAACATCTTGGGTTTGTTAAAGATGGTCTGCAGTCTGATAATGAGCTAACAAATAGATGTACTTATTTGGAAACAGAACACATATGTTAAAGGTCAAGAATAAAATAAAACTATTGCCTCAAAAGCAGAGACGGTATTCACAGCATGGGATGAAAAATTTTGACAAGACATTTGCTACAACACCAAACAAGTTTTTAATCCTCATGATTACTATAAATTTTTTCCTGTCCAAAAACCCATAATGATTTTGCAGTAACACAGAAAAAATAATTTGTTGTAAACCACGCTCAGATAATCATACTAATGATTAACATCACACTTGAATGTTATGCTCAAATAATTTAACATTCCTTAATAATATTTCAAAAATTACCTCGGGTATAATAAAAAACAATATTATTTCTAAGCCTGGAATACAGACTTAGTAGCAAAATCTTTTCCTACATAAGCCTGACAACCTCAGTTTGATCCCCAAAAGATATATGTAGTAGTACTCAGCTGTTATCCCAGCACTCTTGTGGTGAGGTGGGAGACAGACACAGGAGAATGGGCCAGAAGCTCGAATGTTCAGTCTGGCAGAAACAAGAGAGAGTCTGCCTTAAAACAAGCTGGAAAGAGAGAACCCAACCCTGAAATTTTTCTTCTATCTTCCATTCATGCTCCATGGCACTTTGTGCACCCACACATACACATCAGACACACACACACACACACACACACACACACACACACACAATTTTAAAATTTTATATATGTTAAAGCTGTAATGAAATGCTTCTTCTTAAAAAAATACAGTAAGAAAAAAAATTTTTTTTAAAAGAAAAAAAAAGTTTTCATTATGTAATTCTGTTTCACAGATTTAAAAAAAAATCTGCAACAGTAAAAAAGTTTTATATATCTAGTTCAATAATCTTTAATATAATACAGAGGCATTTCTTGGATTGGAATCATCTTTCATAGTTTAGGTTTCTAAATTCATTTCTTTTCTTAACCTAATCTAATATAAAGTTGGTTTCCTTCAAAATATTTCATAAAAATAAATAGGCAGAAAATGTTTAAATATTAAAAATATTTAAGAAAGTAAAATTTTGTCTTTTTTCTTAAAATATGTAAGTTTATGCCAAGGTAAAATAAAATTCCTCCTATTCTTACTGGTTTGTCCTCTGGGTCTAGTATCACAGTGAAAGATCAAGAAGTAAGAATAATTCAAATTCTGCTCATTGATGCACTTTCCTGTTTCCAGCAGAAGGTAATAATCCATTTATTTAACACAAATAATTGAGCTTCCAACATGTTTACATTCCTAATTTGAAATACCAGGGGTGTTACAGAATGACATGTGGGCTTCTTTATGCAGCCTTCTCTAATGCATCTTAGTTTAAAAGACTTGAACATTTCCCAGTACAGAGTGAAAGAAAAAAAAACTGGTTTGTAAGGGGCTCACTTTTATCTTTCTTGCCTGGCTTTCTTTGGCCCAGATGGTTCTTTATTGGTATAAATATGGCTGGGAGTGATCTTCAACATTAAAGTTCAAATGATCAATATTGGCTCCTGTTTTACCAAGGCCAGGAAGTAATCCCAGTATTCTCTAGGAAATTCTTCATATGTTGCGAGCCTGAGGCTCAGCCATTTCTCAAAACTGCTGACAGACCTAAGCTGGTAACTTTCCATTCTGCCCACTCTCCTCCTGCGGGCACGGGACGGAGCCCACGACCTTGTTCTCTTTTCCACTAAATTGCTCTGTTTGCCGTTAATTATCAGATTCCTCCCTTAGAGTACATCTGGGCCCCTGTGGTCTAGCTAATATGATTACTCTCAATCTTTACTCCTTTGTTCTCATTCTCTATTTAACCTCATGCTTGTGCTGCAATAAACAAGACTTGATCGGAACACTGTCTTGTCTCCATTTCTCTTGTCTCTTGCCCCATCCAAATCCCCACTCCCCAATCCAGGTACCCCGTTGCAGATCCTGCAGATTTGGGACAGAGTGGTGCCCATCGTGGCCGCTGGATACTGGGGGCACATTGTGAGGGAGACAACAGAGGAAAAGGAGTGCACTCACTAAATCTCAAGGAATTCGGCGCGGCAGCACGACCGAACCAAAGGTAAGTTGTGCCATCCGATCATGGGGCAGGAATTGAGCCAGCATCAGATTTAGGTCAAGCGATCCTGCAGATTTGGGACAGAGTGGTGCCCATCGTGGCCGCTGGATACTGGGGGCACATTGTGAGGGAGACAACAGAGGAAAAGGAGTGCACTCACTAAATCTCAAGGAATTCGGCGCGGCAGCACGACCGAACCAAAGGTAAGTTGTGCCATCCGATCATGGGGCAGGAATTGAGCCAGCATCAGATTTAGGTCAAGCGATTGAGAGAGGCTCTAAAGACACGAGGAGTAAAGGTTAGGACTGCGGATTTATGTCATTTCTTTGATTTTGTAAGGGACATTTGTCCTTGGTTTCCCCAAGAAGAGGTTATAGATATAAAAAGATGGAGAAGAGTGGGAGATGCATTACAGGACTTTTACACAGTATTTGGACCTGAAAAGGTTCCCGTTACTGCCTTTCTTATTGGAATTTAATAAAAGAATTAATAGATAAAAGGGATGGACCAGTGGTGGCAGCGATTGCCCAAGCTGAAGATATTTTTAAAAGTAGTTGCAAGACAGAGTTCAGGGAAGTTCCCAGGGACAAGCCTGACTTAATTTCTCTTGATCGTGAAGATGAGGATTCTTCTAAAAATATGAAAAAGAGGTCCTTAGAGTCAGTTACAGGGAAGGAAAATCAAGAGGATGCCCAAAAGTCTAAAGAAGAACATATTCGTATTTATCCTCTTTTACCAGAAGCTGCCTGTCCAACCTCGGATACAGATGGCTCATAGAGACAAATTAAATTAGAGGAAATGCGTCAATCACTGATACTCAAATTACAAAAACTTAGAACAGGGAGGGAAACTGTTGTAGATAGAGAAAAAGCTCGCCGAACCCCTCGAGGGCCCGGCCTCCATTCATATAAAGGAAACTTTAAGGATCCTGATAATTTTTCCTCCTATATGGAGGCCTTCCCAGTGACAGAAATGACAGATGACCGAGGGCAAGCATGGCGACATCATACAGGTTTCGATTTTCAACTAATTAAAGAATTAAAAACTGCCATGTCACAGTATGGAGCCACAGCCCCATATACCTTAGCAATCTTAGACGGTAACTGGTTATTTCAGAACTCAGAAACTTGGCTAATAGCTTGTGCTAATTTTCCAGAGGTTTTTAGATAACAATTACCCACCTGACAGGCTTATTCGATTTTGTAATCTGCATACTTTCATTTTTCCATGCATTACTAGCCATTAGCCTTTACCTGCTGCCTTGCTAGTCTTTACAGATGTTTCCTCCAATGGAATGGCAGCCTACACTTGGAACAATCAGGTTGTGCAGTTTCAGACCAACAAAACCTCTGCACAAATGGTGGAATCGTCTGCCATCATATCAGTTTTCTCTGTGTTCCCTGATACACCTCAAATTGCTGCCACTAAGGCATGGAGAAAAATTCCAGTTAAAGGGGACCTAGTCAAACAGGGGCCTGATGAAGCATTTGCAGACCTTGTCCATTGATTAATGACCACAGCAGGGAGAATATTTGGGAATGTTGAAGCAGGACTAGATTACGTGCATATATCGCTCGTGCTATACCTCTTTTAGAAACTGTTCCTATAATTGGGAATATTTCTGAAGCTGCAGATCTTTTTCATCATTGCCAACTTTAGAAACTGTTCCTATAATTGGGCATATTTCTGAAGCTACAGATCTTTTTCGTCACTGCCAACACCTCATCCGTACGACAGTTAGCCTATGAAAATGCTAATCCTGCCTGTCAGTCAGCCATCAGACCTTACAGGAAAAAGATGGAATTTGCAGATTTTGTTCATCAGCTAATGACCACAGCAGGGAAAATATTTGAAAATGTTAATGCAGGGCTAGAGTATGTGAAACAGTTGGCGTATGAAAATACTAATCCTGCCTGCCAGGCAGCCATTAGACCTTACAGGAAAAAGACAGATTTGACTGGCTATATTCGTCTGTGTTCAGACATAGGTCCTTCTTATCAACAGGGGCTTGCCATGGCAGCGGCTTTTAATGAACAAACTGTAAAGCATTTTCTGGCTGATAGATATAAGAATAAAAACAAGGGGTGTTTTAAATGTGGTAAGAGTGGGCACTTTGCCCAGGAATCCAAGGCAGATATCAATCCTAGAGGACTTGTCCCTAACATGCTTTGGCAAATGGGTGTATCTCATTACAAAGATTTTGGCAAATTTAAATATATTCATGTTTGCATTGATACTTTCAGTGGACTTCTCTGCACTTCATTACAAACAGGGGAAGCTGCTAAACATGTTATTGCTCACTTGCTCCACTAGTCTAACAAATGTGAGTCCAAGACTGATGTCAAAGGGAGACCTCTACCTCCATGTCAGGGAAACGGGTGGAGGGGCACTTATCAGCAGGGACTTGCCATGGCAGCGGCTTTCAATGGACAAACTGTAAAAGATTTTTTGGCTAATAAAAATAAGACTAAAAGCAAAGGGTATTTTAAATGAAAGAGCTCATCTACTTATAAAAAATACACTAAATAAAGTGAAAAGGGGGGAATGGTACCCCATCAGAGGATCCCCCAGGAATTTATTAAACCATATACTCTTTATTTTAAATTTTTTTTCCTGTGTCACTATTTTTTAATAATACTAGGAACTGTATTAAATTAGAAAAGGAAATCTTGAATTTTTATTTAATATCACAAAACTAGTAAAATGTGGTCAGGTAGTTTGAGTTTAATCATATAAAACATCCTGGATTTCCTGTTGTGTATCATCCAGTGTTTTTTTTTTTTTTTTTTTAATTAGAAGAAGCATTTCATTACAACAGCATTAACCTATTCAATAACATTTTTCTGAGCTAGGGTACATCTCTTTCAAAATTGGCTGTACATTTTTAGGTTTACAGATGAATTCATTACGCTTATACAATCTTTTACTCATTGTAAACTCTATAAGACATAAAATGCATAGGTCCATCTTATCAGGAGGGACTTGCCATGGCAGACGGTGTTACAGTGGGAATTCCAGGTTAAAGAGGGAGACACACACTCTGATGACAACATCCAAACCATTGGTGCTGTCCGCTGTCCAGTGGAGGGTTGCCAAACAACCGTTGTCATTCCAATCACCCTGTCTATCTTATCCTCTAAATTGAGACCTTATGCATGTTTCACTTATGATAATAGAGGCAGTTGTCTCACAGCTAGTACCATATACGGCAGATGTAGATATTGGGCTTGCCGCCTTCATGATGCTTACAGCAAAAATGGCATATTGAGTTATGACGATGGTCGATTTACAATTCGTATAGATGACCCTTGGGATGTCAGGTGGCAAAATGGAGTTAGAGGAAAAATTTATAATGATGGGTACTCCTCACTCCCAGTGGGGTCTCCATTTATTTCCCACCAGCTGGTCCCTGCTACTACTGGTAAACAAACGAGACAGATTATCATTATGCGATTTACAATTCGTATAGATGACCCTTGGGATGTCAGGTGGCAAAATGGAGTTAGAGGAAAAATTTATAATGATGGGTACTCCTCATTCCTGGTGGGGTCTCTATTTCCCGCCAGCTGGTCCCTGCTATTACTACTGATAAACAAACAAGACAGATTATCATTATGAGTGAGACTAAACTTCAGTCTGCCGTACATACAAATTCCACCTTTAACCTTGCCCTTTGGCCCAATTATCTAAATTTTGCTTTAAAATTGTTAAACCTTTCTAATATCAATGCTTCATCGTGCCTGTTGTGTGCCTCTTTGGTTCGCCCCTTACTAGGCACTGTCCCTGTTAACTCTTCTTCTGCACCCAACATCATTACCGCTGGCACTCCACCTTCTCCCCCCATGTCGTCTATCCCTTTACTTTATAATCCTACTCAAAATATTTCCCTCTGCTATATCACTACCACCTACACTCCCCCCTCCTTTGTGTGTTGCAGTAATACTCTGTCAGTTCATCTCTTAATGCCCCCCCCTCTTATGTCTTTCTGGTGCAATGAATCCCTGTATCAACAGATCACTATTTCCTCTCCAGGACCCTGTGTATTAATTACTATTGTACCCCAATTGACCATGTATTCACCAGGGGAGTTTGCCTGGCTACTCCGCCCACATATTAAGAGAGGGGTATTCATCCCTTTTGTAATCAGGATAGGATTTACCACCTCTGCCAGCCTTTCTGCGGGGGCCCTGGGACATACTCTCTATACCGCAAAGGAATTCAACTCCCAATTACAGCAAGTTATAGAATCCACGGCCAGTAGCCTTGCAACCTTGCAACGCCAGCTGACTTCCCTGGCACAAGTTTCCCTTCAAAATCGTTGGGCCCTTGATCTTATCACTGCTGAAAAAGGGGGAACTTGCCTTTTCTTACAGGAGGAGTGCTGTTTCTACGTCAATGAATTGGGAATAGTAGAACAAAATATACAGACCCTGCAAACCATCAGTTACAAACTGCATCATTTTTATCAAAATCCTTCTAGGTGGTTGGATTCCCCCTTCCTTTCTTGGATCTCCT
>NW_008349068.1:6468112-6473465 GCF_000622305.1 Nannospalax galili | reverse complement strand
ACAGACCTAAGCTGGTAACTTTCCATTCTGCCCACTCTCCTCCCGTGGGCACAGGACGGAGCCCACGGCCTTGGCCTGTAGCCTTGTTCTCTTTTCCAGTAAACTTCCCTGTTTTCTGTTAATCAGTAGATTCCTCCCTTAGAGTACATCTGGGCCCCTGCGGTCTAGCTGATATGATTATTCTTAATCTTCCTTTGTTCTCATTCTCTATTTAACCTCATGCTTGTGCTGCAATAAACGAGACTTGATTGGAATGCTGTCTTGTCTCCATTTCTCTTGTCTCTTGCCCCATCCAAATCCCCACTCCCCAATCCAGGTACCCCGTTGCAGATCCCGTGGGTTCGGGACATTCATACTCATAAGTCATTATCCCTCCCATACATTCACCTTTTCATCTCACCTTGATAAAAAATAAATCACAATCAGAATTTTAAGGACCTTTGAATTCAACAATCTTCAGAAATGGTT
Organism: Nannospalax galili; assembly: GCF_000622305.1. NCBI lineage: Eukaryota > Metazoa > Chordata > Mammalia > Rodentia > Spalacidae > Nannospalax > Nannospalax galili. The sequence goes on along the minus strand of NW_008349068.1, from coordinate 6,472,997 downwards.
AAAACATTACAACCAGAACTATTTACACTGTATAACTAGGTATCATTTGCTACCTTTTTTTCTGAGTATTTATTTTAATTTTGCTTAGAAAACTATATTAAGGTGTCAATTATTGTGTATGTGTTTATATAGGCATGTACGCATAAATCTCATGGTGTTCTGTTTCTACCTTTTCTATAGTCAGACTTCCTTTCTAATTCCTTAATTAAAGGTAAACCAAGTTGTGTGTTAACCATTTTTATTTAGCAAATGACAGCATTTATTGAACCCTTAATGTTTCTTATATTATGTTCTCATATTACTTCCTTCTAATTATCTTATTAGGTAAGCTTGTTACATAAATGTATTTTTAAAATAGTTTTAATTTATTATTTTTATTTTATGTGTATGCATGTATTGCCTATGTGTAGGTAAGTGCACTCATGTTATACAATGCCGCAGAGGTAAAATGTATTTTTAAGGGAACAGCCTTTTATTTATTTTATTTATTATTATTGTATGTGTGTGTTTCACCAAATTTTTTCCTTTTTCCTCCCTCTTCTTGGGAGACTCGCACTCGGGCCCTCTGAGGCCCCAGGGCTGACAGATGACATAAAGCATCCTATTTGAATTTTGCATAGTTTATATGACATTTGGGAGGGGGGTGACTTACAAAGAAACAGCTTCTCAACCTGCACACCATTCAAGCCTGCCTTTAGTCTCCATCAGCTTTCAAGCATTGCTCCCCTTCACTCTGAGTTCCAGAATGGCCGCAGATCCATGCCTTTTCCCCAGGTGCCCTGCATCACTCACTCTTTTCAGAGGAATGAATAATTTTCCGGCTACAGTGTGTTATATATGAGTATGTAAATGTGGTCATACACAAGTATGTAGAGGTCAGAAAAAAACTTTCAGGAGTAAGTTCTCTTCTTCCATTGTGGGTTCCAGGAATCAAACATAGGTCATCAGGCTTGCAGGATGAGAATTTGTCTACTGAACCATCTTGCCAGGCCTAACCACATTGAATAATGATAATTTTGAACAAGTTAGTCAAAGTTACACAACTTTTAAGAAATTTACAATCAGATATTTCTGCCTTCTGAATGCTTCAAACAACAATGGATGATGTGAGTGACTTTTGACAGGAGGCTTGTAGCTAATTTTGCTGATAGTAATGGTGAATCCTATGTAACCTAAAGCTAGGCAATCAATTTTATATTACCTTAGGTAGTAGCCATTAAAAGAGGTCTGTTGTCCTGAAATAAATTCTCCTGTGAGCTCTATTTACAACCAAATTCTACCTTGTGTACAGTTCTCCCTAGAAGCAGTGAATGCAATTTCTGAAACAGTGAACGGACTCTGTATTCTCACTTTTGTCTCTCTTTAAATTCTTGTTTCCGATTAATATTTTTCCCTTACTTAGTAACACTTCCACATGTTTCCCCATTCATCATTTCCTATTTACTTAAAAGCATAAGTTCTCAAACCATGATGCCACTGAGCATCTTAGCGGGGATAGTGGCATAGAAAACAAAGATCTTGGTGCCCTCCTTTCCCAGAGCATTCTGTATTTGCCTACTTCAGACATAACTTCCCCAGTTATCTTCATTTAAATAACTGGTATTAAGACTAATATATGTGTTAAGACATTGCTCTAATAAATTTTGGAAATTTAAGTCTTATCTATGTTTGTTTGGGGGTTGGTTGTTTTTTGAGACAGGGTCTCAATGTATAGTACAGGCTGGCTCTGAACTCATGGTCCTTTGGCCTCAGCGTCCCAGATTCTTAGGGAATTGTAGACAAACCCACCACACCTGGCAAGTCTTTCTCTTTTCATTCTTCCCATACCAAATGTTGAATAGTGGGTTACTGTGTTCAGAACTCAAGAGTCCTCAGTGTGCCCAGAATTTACTGTCTGGACAGTTCCTTAAGCTGAATTCCCTCAATTCCTTGGGTCCCCCAATGTTCTTTCCTTTTCCGAGGAAAACTGTTAGCAAGATGTAGATTCCTTTCTTTTCTTGAGCCTATGAGGAAATTTCATAATACTTTCCAGCACAGTCAGTGTTCACTGGTTAGTGAATAATATTTGCTCTGTTTAATCATTTAAGTATGCACCTAGCTTTACATGTTGTTTTCTTCTTAAAATTTTTTTACAACACTAGGGATAAAACCTAGGCCATGTACATGCTGGCTCTATCACTGAGCCATACTTTCAGCTCTAAAAATAAATCTTAACATTTTACTAACTTTTACCCTTTAACGAAATATTTCCTCAACATCATAGTACTATTTACCCTTTTGTTATAAGTTAACAGGTATATTTACACAGTGCCATTTGTCTTGTTCTCTATTGTTTTCTGTTTAGTTGACTTCCTCTCTTATATTTATTTAATTTTGTTTACTTTTACCTATTTTCCCTTTTTCTCCAGATTGTCAATGTCAAAACTTAAACATATACTAGTAATGTTTTAATGTGAGCATTTGCAGTTGTTATAACTTCTAAGAACTGTATGAAACATATTCTATAATTTCTAATATCTTGTTTTCTAACAATCCACAGTCACAATATTACATAGTTTATGGTGTTAAAATATCTTCTACTTTGTGAATGGGTGTGGTGGTGCATGACTTCAATCCCAACATAGGGGAGGCAGGTAGATCTCTGTCAGTTCAAGGCCAGCCTGGTCTGTATAGGGAATTCCAGATTAGCCAGGGCTACACAGTGAAACCCTGTATAAAATAAGAAAAGAAGTCTACTTTTCCTCAAATCTTTGAGTTAGGAGTCATTTATATTTATTGTTTAATTTCCCAGTGTTTTCATTCTTACTTTTTACTGTTTTTTTTATCATTGCATATCTAAATTTCAGTTCAGTTTAGGTACCTAAACATAGTCAAGTTGAGGTTAGTAGTAAATAATGGGGACACATTGATCCTCTTGAGACTTTACATGATCCTGGTAGATCTAGCCAAATTCAATTTTACATTTCTACATTGCACTGAAAACTTTCTGAGTATGTGTAGACATTAATTAAGTTTATATAAGTGGAATCAAATATACCTTCCCTTTAGTGACTTATTTCACTTAGTATAATGTCATCCGATTACATCTATACTTTAAAATACATTGGAATTTTCCTCCTTCTGTGGGGCGGAATGATATTCAGCTTATGTGCATCTTCTTTTTGTTTATCTGCTTCCCCATCACTGGACATTTGGGCTACTTCTATCTTTTTGTTTCTGTAAATAACACCTCTATCACACAAAGGTACAACCAATCACCTCAAGTTCCTGCTTTGTGGTGTATATCCAGAAGAGGAATAGCCAGGTTATATAGTAGCCTTATTTTTCATTCTTTGAAGAACCACCCTACTGTTTTACACAGCTATGGTACCACTTTACCTTTCCATGAACAACATACAACTCAATTTTATCTATAGTCTTATCCACATTTTCTAATTTCTCATACTTTAAAGGTAATTACACTCATAGCTGTAAGTTAAGGTGGCTTTTTCAAAAACAGTGATCAATATATAATTAGAATCTGTTGGAATTTTCATTATACAAAGATTGCTAAAGCCTTGTTATAACTGTGTCTACAAATAAGTTAATCCTCCAAACAGAAAGCAAGTAGGCTTCTTCCAATTTTAAAATTACTACTAATGTCACAGTGTTTCAGAAAAATGAATGCAGCTGGAGTTCATTAAGCAAAAGAACCCAAACTCAGAATAAAAATGTCATGTTTTCTGTCATATGTAGAAGCTAGGTTTAAAATTATATATGCATGAGTGTATATAAAACTATCATTCATGAAAATTAAATGACATTAATACATTTAATTATGATGCTTCCTCAATTACTATTTCCAGCATCCTCACATTTTAGGCACATTTAGCAGGATGTTTTGTAAATAGCTTATTGCTGTTGGTATAGCACGGGTATTTAGTGTGGATTAGGCTTTTTTTGCTATCATAACAAAAGATTTTTTTTCTGAAATGCTGTCCCATTCTGCTCCTTTTAGATCCCTACTATTACAAATAATGCATTGTATTTTCCTTAGAGGAGGCATTCCTTCCTTGATCCCAACAATAAGAGAATTAAATCTTTCAAGCTAATAAGAGTGGCACAAAATAGAATAATAGTGATCTTAAATATATGTGAAATAGAAATTTCAAAGGAAGCAAACGAAGCAAAGACAACTAATGTTGGAGAATAATTAGCAATCCATATTCTGCATTCAAAAATACTAGAATCAGACCAATTTTTATAGCTCAGCAAATGGAAAAAATGTATCTGTAATTCAACACTATTTAAAATTATGAATAAAAATTGGTTTCTGTGCCAAGCAAAATTTATATTTTCTGGAAGTCAATAACTCTCAAATAAAATAGAATCAATATGCTTAATGTTTCTGAACTAATAAAGATTGTATACTTGTATTTCTTTCTTTCATCAAAGGTGGTGTGAAAGAAAGTTCCCAGAAAAACAAAAACCTTCCATCTTCAAACTGGACTTTCTTCTGCAAGGCTGATCAACTGATTAGAACTTTCATGACTGTGGAGAGTTTGGAATGTCGCAGGTCCAGAGTCCAATTACTATTTATCTTGGGACATCTTTAGCTCCCTAAATACCCATTCCTTGCCCATCTCTGTTTCAGACCTAACATCCTGTGACTAATGTTGTACCTCATCCACTGGACCCCAAAAAGACCACCAAGGACCCAACACACCAAAATGCAAAAGCAAAGGTTTATGGTTTATTCAGGCTTAAGCTCGGGCTCTCAGACCTCACCAACTCAACGGATCCGTGCTGAGAGCCCAGAGTAAGGGAGAGTGAAGCCTTTTATAGGTTTTAGACAAAGGGGGGGGAGATACTGAAGATACATTTTGGTTGGTTCAAGGAGCCCGTA
>NW_008349068.1:6463832-6467686 GCF_000622305.1 Nannospalax galili | reverse complement strand
ACTTCATTAACTGTACTAATCTATTGAAGATGCATGGCCCAAAGGTGAGTATTAAAAATAAAACTATAAGGTGACCTAAGCAGGTGGAGATAAGGGTTGTCCACCAGGGAGATTGGTTGAACCAGGACTCAAACCATCTCTGTCTGCCTCTTGTTCTAGTCTCCTCTGTTCCAACCCTTCTCTTATTTTGGCCATGTTATCCTTTATTAATCCTGAGCGGTCCCTATAAAAACAGCATTCTTCTCTTAGGGTGCCACATAGACCACCCTGCTGTAAGAACAGGAGGTCTAATCCCCTACGATTTTGCAGGGCTATCTCAGCCAGCGAGTTCAGGGAGTCCTGTAGGTGAGTAATTGACTCCTCAACTCATCGGAGATATGAATCTAAGATGGTTCTGAGCTGGGAATAATGCTGATCTTGTCTTGCCAAGGCTGTGGTTCCTGTCCCTATCCCAGCTGCAATCTCTGTCCTAATGAGGAGTCTTAAAGTTACTGTGGTTATTGGCTCCCTTCTAAGTCTAGTGAGGCTGGTAGTTCTTGGGCCTTTTAGACTAGTATAGAGGGTTAAGAAATCTTCATGAGTGTGGTAGGTGATTCTAGGCAGGAGTCTGATAACACAGAAACCAGATGTTCTCTGCAGGACTTCCCGATTTACACAGGCTGTTAGTCCCGTGGTGCAGGCCCACCTGGTGTCATTGTGAGGCAGGAGGAACTTCCCCCTCCCTGAGACATTAAGGGGGATTTTGGTGTTGCAGAGGCTAGTATAGGTCAGTGGGACCTGGCCAACACAGGTCCCAATGCCAGTTACCTGAGATAGGGTAAGAGAAACATTTGATAGCCAGCTGCATTCTGTGTAATCCATGAGGGAGAACGTTCCTTGTATAGCAATTCCCTCATAATATGGGGGGGTAACACCATAGCAGAGCCAGCAAGAGCCGGTAGCGTTTGAGTTGGTTGCATTGAGGAAATAATAAGATGAATTTAGCATCTGCAAAAATTCCCAGGTTGGGGTAGTGGCAGGAGGGGGAGGAATAGGATCTGCCATTGAGGACTCAGGAGCCTGAGTTGTTGGCACAGGAGCAGAGGTTTGATCAGTGGGAGGTTTGGGAGGGGGTTTAGCTGGAGAAGATTTATGAGAATCATCTGGGGGTGGATTTAGGACTCGGTTGGGTCCCAGTGCATGGACAACCGGTCGGAGGAGGAGTTGAATGGTAAAGAGGGCCCCAGGGTCTCTCCCTGCAGCGTATAGCCATAGGCCCCATGTGTGTCCTACATCCCACCCCATAGACTGTTTTCCTTTCTCAGTGAACCGAATTATGAGGGGGTTGCACCGTGGTTGGGCACAGGGCCCCCCCATACCTCCTCCAGTGGTCCCTCCCCACCCCAGGGCGGTAGATCCAGGGGCCCGTTGTAGGGTTATTAGATCCCCAGTTGATGACCCTTTCCACCAGTATGTGCCGGTGGTCTCACAGCCCCAGTTGGCGCAATAATAATCCCCAGGTCCCCCACATTTGTTCTTAACTTGTCTGCTGTGTCCATGGCCTGGACAAACGTAGATGGTGAGGCTTTGCATGCGTGATCTGGGGCTGGGGTCTCCACAGCTGAAGGGAGGAAAGGGGGTCTGGTCATGAGGTTCCCATTCTCCTTCAAAGATTTCACAGAGGTCAACCCAAAGGTCGGGGTACCAATTGTTGGGAGAGGCTGTCTTGGAGGTAGAGTTGATGACCATCCCTGTGGCGGGGTTGGTGATTACCCAAGTTAAGTTTTGGGGCATATGGGGATTTATGTTACTTGCAGAAAAGGTGCCATCAGCCAATAAGCAGTCCAATGTCAACAATAGACAGGTTAGCAGGAAGGGTCTCGTCGGATGTGGAGCTTGAATGGATTTGAAGGGTGTGGGGATGCCTTCCAGGTGTCTCCCTTGTAATCCTCTGGACTGCAAATGGGTTGGCAGGTTTTGCATGGGAGTAGCGCACCCAAGCCACGACGCCATCCACTTTGAGTGTGGTGGGAGTCAAGAGGATCACGAAGGGGCCCTTCCATCTTGGCTCAAGATTTTTCTGTTGGTGTCTGCGGATGAAGACCCAGTCACCTGGTTTAAACCTGTGGGGTTGCTGGGGAACAGCAGCTTCATATATGGCTCTGAGTTGCAGCCAGACCCATTGGTGGGTTAGCTGCAACCGCTGGAGTAGGTCCTTGTCTCCCAAGGTCGATACTAGGTCAGCTTAGAGGCTAGGTAACATAGGAGGGGGGTTTTCATACATGATTTCAAAGGGGGTCAAACCCATCTGGTATGGAGTGTTTCTTACTCTAAAAAGGGCAAAGGGGAGGAGAGCCACCCAGTCTGCACCAGTCTCTAAAACTAATTTGGTTAAGGTCTCTTTTAGAGTTCTATTCATTCTTTCTACCTGTCCTGAACTCTGGGGTCTATAAGCACAATGTAGTTTCCAATTGGCCCCCAGTGCAGTGGCTATTCCCTGGCTTACCTGAGAGACAAAGACTGGCCCATTATCTGATCCAATTGTAGTTGGGAAACCATATCTGGGCAGGATCTCTTCGATTAGCTTCTTGGCTACCACGTGAGCAGTCTCATGCTTGGTTGGGTAGGCCTCAGTCCATCCAGAGAAGGTGTCTATGAATACTAGTAAATATTTATATCCAAATTTTCCCTGTTTGACTCAGTGAAATCAGTCTCCTAATACCCGGTCGTGTCCCTCTGCTCTGGGATCCTGGGTTAGCATGGGACAGAGCTGAGTTGGTTAATTGGCAGGCATGACAATGCCTAACAATTTTTTCAATGGCTTGATTTCCTTCCTGAATTTTAACTTTGGCCCTTCTTAGTAAGTCTTGCATCCTTTGGGTGCCCATGTGTGATGCTTGATGTATTTTCTTGAGCAATCTTATGCCTAAATTCTGAGGTAGGATAATTTTTCCATCCATTGTCCTCCACCAGACCTCTAGGCATTGAGTCATAGGGAGAGTGTGTATCCAGGCTAAGTCCTTGGGGCTATAGTGGGGAGTTTTAGGCAGTTCCCTTGCTCCGGGATCAACAAGAATGGGCAGGATCCTGGAGGTCAGGGCTATTTTCTTTAGCTGTCCTGTCAGCCAGATTATTTCCCTTCTGGGTGGGGTTGTTTCCTTTTTGGTGACCCACTGATCCCCCAGCATGCCTTTTACCATTTCTGATGAAGCTGCTTCCATCCGTGTACCAGGTTTCTTTGGCATCAGGCAAGGGAACATCCTTCAGGTCAGGTCTGATGCAATGCACCTGTGCCAGAATTTCAGTACAGTCATGGAGTGGGTCCCTGAGATCAGGATCTGGCAACAGCATGGCTGGGTTCAGGGCTGTTGGTACCCGGAAGGTGATCCTGGGTGGATTTAGAAGCAGAGCCTGATAATGAGTAAATCGGGCATTGCTCAACCATCGATCGGGGGGTCGCTTGAGCACCCCTTTGAGGGCATGAGGGGTTGCCACAAGCAGGTCCTGTCCCAGGGTTAACTTGTTAGCATCCTTAACCAGCAGGGCCACTGCTGCTATAATTCGCAGGCAGGGGGGCCATCCAGCTGCTACAGGGTCTAATTTCTTTGATACGTATGCAATAGGTCTCTTCCAGGGGCCTACTCTCTGGGTGAGGACCCCTTTTGCAATACCTTTATGTTCATCCACATATAGACAGAAAGGTTTACTTATGTCTGGTAGTCCTAGGGCAGGGGCCTCTAAGAGCTTGCGTTTTAGGGTTTAAAAGGCCTCTTGCCTTTCCTGGGTCCAGTTGAAGTCCTGTCCTTCTTTGGTAGCCTCATATAGGGGTTTTGCAATTTCAGCAAACCCCAAAATCCAGAGGCGGCAGAACCCCG
>NW_008349068.1:6447524-6463352 GCF_000622305.1 Nannospalax galili | reverse complement strand
TCCTTGAGGTCCAGAACTGTATACCATTGCTTATCTGGTGGCAGGGTACTGAGTAATGTATAAGGGTTGGGGACAGTGGGATGAATGTCAATGACTCTCTTGTTCACCTCCCTTAAATCTTGTACCGGTCTATAGTCCCCAGATTGGGGCTTTTTGACAGGCAGGAGTGGGGTGTTCAGGCAGACTGGGTTGTTCTCAGCACCCCCAGTTCCATTAATCTTCTGATATGTGGAGTAATTCCACGTTTTGCCTCTAGGGGCATAGGATACTGGCACACTTTAACAGGGTCCGCCCCTGCTTTGAGTTCAACATATACAGGAGGCCTGTGTCCTGCCAGACCCATACCCCCTGTTTCTTCCCAGTATTGGGGAAATTTTTGGAGCCAATCTGATATATCAGGGTTTGTTTGGATCAGCTCCTGATGGAGTCTATATTCCTCAGTCAGGTTGTTGGTGACTAGAACCTGAACTGGTGCCCCGTTGTGAAGCAGGGTGGCTCCTTTAGCTGTGAAGTGGATCTGTGCCCTCATTTTTGACAATAAATCTCTGCCCAGAAGTGGGTAGGGACATTCTGGGATTACTAGAAATGAGTGGGAGACCTGGCTTTGTTCCTGTTGCCCCCTGTACCCATGTAGTTCTGGAGGACACTGGCTCTCTTGGCTTCAATAAAACTGAATTCTGGGCACCAGTATCCACCATAAACTCAATTGGTTTCCCCTCTATTTTCAGGGTTACCCTGGGCTCAGGGAGGGGACCTGGGCCCTGTCTCCCCTAGTCACTGTCTTCACCCCCCATTAGAGCCAGTAATACCTTAGCTGATTGCTTATTCTTCTTGGGGCAGTCCTTCACCCAGTGCCCTTCCTCCTTGCAGTAGGCACACTGGTTTTTCCCTACCTTATTTCATGGTCTGGATCCCACTGATGAGCTCCTTCTGTGCTGGGGGTTGGTTGCCAATAATATCTCTCTGAGGTCCTTCTTGTGGCAGGCCTGTTGTCTCTCCAGGACCCTGGTCAGGCTTGCTTCCTGTCTTTTTTTTTCTTCTTTCCTTCCTCTCTTTGTTCTGCTATCTGATTAAACGTTAGTGTGAAGAGAATTTTAGCAGTCCTAACTTCCCCCATGAAGTTTAATAAATGCCACCTTGTGTGGCTAAAAAAGATGGCTGGATTTTTATATTTTATATAACCAAATTCTGAAGTTGATTTTTAAAATTCTTTTTGAAGAAATCAAACTTTGGAACTTCCTGTGAATTCATGAAACTGCTTCTGAGAACTACTCCCCACGTAGCCATTTGGTTATGTATTTGCAATCATCTTTCACAAGCAGGGAGAGAATGATTTCTCAACTTAGGAACCAAAGTGAAGAGACTCCAGGGGTTCTCCCCGACCTCCATTCTTTGCTGGGCCCACCTGCTCTTCCACACCTGAGGAGTGCCTAAGTTTGCAATCAGTACCGCTTTCTCAAAGTAGCCTTTGAAGCCTCTAGTGAGTTTTACACCACTTTCCTGTAGCTCTCTCTTGTCCTGTGCCTAAGGGACAGAGAACAAGGTCACCCCTACAGGTTGCAGAGGTATCCAGTCCCAGTTATTGAAGCATTGGTCCCTGCACTCCAGGTGTTCTCACAGGTCAGTGTGATTCCCTGGCTCCTGGGACCACCTTGGAGTGACTGGCAATATTGAGACAAGAGTGTGAAATGGTGTGGCCATCTTGGGAATGGGAATTTGAGCTACAGCAAACGGCTGATTGTGAAGTGATAAAAGCTTGCCACTTCCCAATGTGTCTCAAGGTCAGTGCTCTAGAAACGACTTGAAGATGATATTCAGGTTTTATAAAAATACAGAATGTTTCACAAATCTGCATGTCATCCTTATTCTAAGGTGACCATGGTAAACTACGTATGGGTCCAGCTTTTGGTATATGTGCTGCCACAGTGAGCACTTACTCACTTTCTTCTATTTTTAAAAATACAAGAAAAAATAGCTCTTGGTGGTAGTGGAGAGAAGGACTTGAAAAAATGCGAGTGGAGGAATTTAAGCCTCTTCTGAGTCTTAACCTTTCTCATTTTCCCTTCTCTGGAACCTTTAATGGGAAATGGCATCCACCATTTATCTAGTCCATTTCATTTACTTTTTATAGGTCTTTTCGGGGTGGCATGCTGGCTGACTTCTTTCCCCTTGTCTTGTGTGACAATACAAATTCCAAGAACCAGTATTAAGGAGTCAGGAGTATGAGATATGTTTGGAGTGAGAGAGAAAGTAGGGGCTCAAGCTAGAAAAACTGTTTTAAGTTGAATGTTAGTGCCATTTTTCCTTGGTCTCATATGCTTCAGGGTTATGTCAGTAAGTAAATAAACACTCTCAATAACAACATGGTTCATGGTTGACCTTGAACTCATAGAGACCTGCCTGCCTCCACCTCCCAAGTGCTGGGATTAAAGGCTTGTACCACCATGCCAGGCCTTTATAAATTATTTTTAATTTTGTGTACTTGTGAGTATCTTTGTGTGGTTATGTGCACCTGAATAGAAGGTACCAGCAGAGGCCAAAGGCCTCATGTCCCCTGGGACCTGAAATTACAGACAGTTGTAAGCCACCAGATGTGAGTGATGGGAGCCAAACTTAGGTCCTCTGCAAGATCAATGTGTGCTCTTAACTTCTGAGCCACCTCTCCAAGCCTCCCAATTTTTTATACACATAAATTTGAAGGTTTAGAGATTAAAATACACATGAGCTTTGTAAAGAAAACAAAATATTCAGTCTTCAGGTGTACGATATGTTTGGAAAATTGAATCAATGGATTTTGATAAAGATAAAGACTAATGAATTAATTTTAAATGCACATTTGATTTTTTTAAAGTACCATGAGATTACATAATTCCTCTGTATTAGCATTCAATGTATTTGATATTTTGAGCTTTCTCCTGTTTCCCGTGCTTTGTATTATATCATTGAAAGCATTCTCAACATTAAATTTTTTAAATTTTATGAGTGCTTTGCCTGCAGGCATGTAACTGTACTCATGTAATGGAATTCCCATAGAGGCAGAAGGGGGCATTGGATCCCCTGGAACTGGAGTTAAAGACAGTGTTAGCTGCCATGTGGGTTCTGGGAACCAGACTCCAGTCCTCTGCAAGAGCAGCCAATGTTCTTAACTGCTGAGCCATCTCTACAGTCTCCATTCTCAGTTTCTTAAAAATCATTATAAATACTAATTGTAGTCTCCTGTAGCCATCATAGATATTAGAGCTATTAGATACACATTTGACTGATAATTCCACATTAGCTTTCATATGCAGTGTATGACTTACACAGCAAAGAACAACTGACTGAGTTTTATAGAAAATATACACTCCATTCCATATCTACAAAGAAGTGTGAGTCTGAGTTAAATTATCAGTCAGTCAAGGCATTTCACCAGGCATCACAGATATTTATTCAACAATAACAAAGGATTTGATATGTCAGAGCAAACAACCATGTTCTGAAGAGACATGTATGTTACACATAGTTGAATGATAATGATGTGATAATGATGATTATGATAACAATAATATTCACTGTCACTGAGTATTTTGTACAGTCCAAACATTACTCTTGATATTTGACTTGTAGTAAATTCATTTATACCTCACAACAGCTTTCGGAGGTACTTGCTATTACCATTATTCCAATATCTATAGGTGAAGAGCCTGGAGATGCAGTATAGCTGGTAGAGCACTTGCCTAGTACATTCAGAGCTCTGGGATTGATCCTCAGCACCTCATAAACTGGACACAGTTGTGTACAACTTTAATCTCAGAACTTGGAAGTTAGAGGCAGGAGGATCAGGAGTTCAAGGTCATCTTTGATTACATATCAAATTTAAAGCCAGCTTGGGCTAAATAAGACCTGTCTGGGCAAGAACAGCAACTATGAAAATCAACTTGCAGACGAAGCACAGATAAACTGGGTAATTTATATTCATGATCACACTGCACATGGTTGGTATCATGGTTATTGATCCACACACACTACTACCATGTTAAATGAGCCAGCCAGAAAATAAAGCCAGTATAGAAGAGAGCAGCCAAAAATAGAGACTTAAGTTCTGATGACAACATTTATGCCTCTGGATCCAACCATACCTAAAGCTAATATATCCCCTGAACCTTTCAGTTAATGTGAATCAATAAATACTCATTTTTAAGTCAAATATATATATATATATATATTCATTTCTCACATTTCTGAAGGTTGGGAAGTTCAAGTTCAAGACATCAGTAGATTCATTGTCTGGTGAGGGGCCCTATGTCTGTTTCCAAGATGATACCTTATGGCTATATCATCTGGGGAAGGGAAGGCCATCCTTCACATGGTAGAAGGGATGGAGGAATGAAAAGGATCTAAATTAATTCTTTCTAGTCCTTTTATAGGGCACTTGGGGCTTAGATTTCAAAGCCCTCATCTCTTACGCCAGCACAATGGGGACTAAGCTTCAATGGGAATTCTAGAAGGGAAACACTGGAAACATAGTTATAAGCAGTTTCATAACTATAATGTTATCATTCTTAATGTAGCTAGTGTAGCAAACTTGTGAGTTTGGGTTAGTTATATAAAACAAGTAAAATTTAAAATGTAAGTCATTTTTAAAACAGATATTGTGTTAAAATGGTAAAAGTCTGAGTATTTTATGTAAACAGGAAAGTTTGAGAGACACTGCCCTGTTGAATTCTGTCCTGGATTGTGTGGCATCAACTCTAGTCTTATGGTCATATTTCTCAAAATTTCTTCTGTAAGAAATGTAGAGCTTATACAGGATGACTATTCTCATAGAGTCATCGTGCTTTGAGTTGGTAGCTTCATAGATACCCCACAAGGTGACATTCACAGCTCTGCTACTCCAGTTCTTTGGACTTCTCCCAAAGGGGTGACTTTTCCACTTAGTCCAGTGTTCCAGCCTAGTGTTATGGCTGTTTCACTATCCAACCTCAGTCTTCAAACCTTCACTCAGCTCCTTCTTCATGAACTAAGTAATTCCCGATTCCTGTATTAAACCCCACATTTCCATTATACTTAGAATGGCTCTGTTGTGAGAACTGGGAGTGAAATGGATGTAGAACATAGGAAGCAGAATAAAAATGGGCAAGTTAAGGTTGAAGAGAATTCTTAGCATCTTTTGAAAACTGACAAAATGTCTCGCACTATGTAGCCTGGAAACCACTCATTCCTCCGAAAAGTCTGAGCGATGGGCAAGCACAGAACACCCTCCGGAAAGGGTGGAGCCTAGCTATTGATAGAGGAAGTGGCAGCGAGATTGGAAGAGTGAGAGAGCCAAGGGTGCGCATACTAACCATGTGGGGCATACTAACCATGGGATGAGACCTCAGACCCACAGGCTGAGGGCAAAAGCTAATGGAGACTATGGGCAGGGCTTGAATGACACACGTGATTTATGAAAAGCTGAAAAGCCATCTTTATGTAAGTTGCTCCCTCCCTGTCATATAAACCATGCAAAACCCAAGATAAAAATGGGTTATGCCTGTTTGTTGACCAATGCCAGGACCATGAGACCCGAGAGAGTGAGGGCGGGTCAATCAGAGCAGGAAGAGAAAAATTTAGTGCAACACACTACTTTCTTAAAGCCTAAAATGTCTCTAGTGTTATCTTCATATATATATAAAATTTTGAACCTAACACTCAACTCACCAGTAATCACTGAACACCTAAAATAGGATGAAACACATTTCTCAAAATGATGATGACTCTTAATTAGTGAGGAACTCTCTGAATCATCACAATATCAAATTATTTCTGAATAATTTTATTAAAGACATCTTCTATATTTGATTTGTTTAAAATTAGTGATTCAGTTGTAGGCAATGTGATTACAGTTTTAAAAATGGGAACACTGGATTAGTCAGAATAGTTCATTTTACAGACATACTCAATAATAGAAAATTATTACTAAATAGTGGTTCCAAATTTATAGACCCAGATTTTTATAATCAAGTATATATAGTTTTTGCACATAGAGAATTTTTTTTATTTGGTGAAGTGAATATATAAAATTGCATATTTTTCCCTTTGAGGGTGATTTAATTTCACATTATCATTTCAAATTTCAGGGAAGGTTGTTCTGGGAAGAAAAGCCATGATGAATTGAAGTTTGAACATGTTTTTGAGAAGCCACACTGCTAGTCGAAGTGCCACCACAATCTATGGTTTCTGTGATAGAAATATTTCTGTCATGACCCACTTTTCAGGCTGGCAATATTTAAGCGACCAGCTGAAAAAGCGATTCAAAGTTTGGCAATCTGTCTCACAAGGCAACATGAGCCAACACTGGCACATCACAATTACTTGTGGCACCCCAAAAAGACATCAGTGGGACAGAAACACAGATGTAGCAAAGGAATGCTCCCCACAAGGAAAAAAGAACATAATATTATTTCTGAATTCTGTTCCTGTTCTATTAGTCCAATTGTGGAAATTTAGAGCCATATGAAAAACTACACAAAACCACTCAGGCCTAAGAAGGTCCTCTGATTCCTCACACTGGAGACTGAGACAGTCAACTTAGGAAGAAAAGCCTTCACTCTCCACTACACTCTGTCCAGTGCTGGGGTCAGTGAAGCCCAAACCACCACAGGGATGCCCTGCACATTGGAAAGTGGCTTTAGAACTAAACAAAACCCTCAGTTTAGGAGGAAAAATTAAATTCAGACATATAAAAGGCCTGGACTTGGATGTTGTAAGATCAACTCAAATACTCTTCTGATTCATCCTGCTCATCTTCCCTGGGCCACCTGGTCTAAGATCAAACACTACTTGCTCCTCGTTGTAGCATCCCTTTAGTTTGATTTAATTTGCATCTTTAAATTAGTAATGAACCGTTGGATCCAGTCCTCTTATTCAGCAGAGCCAAATGTAAATGTATTTTTCTCTTGGGGACAGAATGATTTATGTCCATGAATCATATTTTTTGCTCAGGACTATGTTTGATAGTTTTGTTTTTGTCAGCTCTATTGACCATAGAGTTCCATCCCCTTCTCTACAGACCATGAACACTGAAGCTAAGGAAAACATGCCTACTCTGACTCAGTTACAGTTACCCAAGTGTTGTAGCAAATAATCTGGAACCTTCTTTGTATCAGAACTGTGAAGAGAGATCCTCTAAATATGTCCAGATCATTACTTGTTCTTGAAGGCTCAAGATTTTCTTAGGTTTAATAGTAAGGGATCCCCATAAGGATATGAATTGATCTTTTTATTTGTTTTGCTTGATTTAAACACTTTTTTCAAAATTCAATGGCTTGAGTGCTGTCTGCTGTGAACAGTCTAAAGAAATTGGCAGAAAAGAGACTTAAGGAATATAACGTATGCTTTTTGAGTGGTATGCATTTTCATAAATACTCAAAGTTCAAAATATAAAAATTGAGGACTTTCGTTTTCCTGTGCTTATTCAGTAAGCATTACTATCACAATTTTGTAAAAGTTCAAAACATTTCTAAAACCTACTTTGCCTTGTTTTAATTTTCCAAATAAACAATTTGCTACTGTCTCTCTCATTGATATGTATAACAAGCTCTTCATAGTCCTTAATACTCTGTAATATCTGGGGTAAGAGAGAGTCAGGAATGAGAGACCAAACCTCACATTAAAATAAAGATTCACATACATGTAATCTATGAGAGAAAAGATAGGCAGTACAGGACAGACTTATCAGAATAATACTGCTGTATATTTGGAGTATGCCTGGAGGCACACACACACACACACACACACACACACACACACACACACCATGCACACTTTTCTTCTTTCTTTTTTAAAAAATATTTATTTTTGTTTTATGTATGAGTGTTTGGCTGCATGTATGTATATGCACCGTGTGCATGTCTGGTACCCTCCAAGGCCAGAAGAGGGCATAGGATGCCCTGGAGCTGGAATTACAGATGGTTGTGAGCGACCACATGGGTACTGAGAATCAAACTTGGGTTCTCTGCAAGAGCAGCCAGTGCTCTTAACAACTGAGCCATCTCTCCAATCCCTTCTTTTATTTTTCCAGGAACTTAGATTATTGGGGGGGATAGTTGCATCATTTCTAGAAATGAACACTTATATTTCGAATGTAGAGTGAACTAAAATTAGCCAATATCAATTACTCATAATTATATATGTTGGGACTCATCATTTGTCTCAGTGATAGGCTATGATCTGAACTAGTCCAACAGTAGTGAAAACATATGTTTTTAAAGCAGTTAGGGAAGAGATGCTATTTATCTTTCTGCAAATGATCATAAAGCAAAGATCCCAGGCTACTGTTGGTTTCCATCATGTGTTTAGAAAAGGGGATACCTTAGGGTGAGACTGACACTGAAAAAAAAAAAAAAGCTTAAGAGACTTACGGTTTAATATGAACTTTCTCTCACAACTGTGATTTTTGACTACCCAACCTCTAGTTTGTGGTGCTATTTTGAAGACTGGAGACTTGAGGAGGAGGGCCCTGGATGGCAGACGTAGATCACTAGCATGGATCTTTGAAGGTTATTCATGCCCCTGGTTCTGGTCCACATCCTCTGCATTCTTGTCTGTTGCCATCATGTGAGAAGCTTTGGCTGCAAGTGTCCATTGAAATTAATTTCTTGCCATGATGAACCAAAATTTATGAAACTGTGAGCCAGATAAACACTTCTTACTTAAGCTTATTTCTTTCAAGAATTTGGCCACAACAATCAAAATGCAACTAACAAAAACAGACTCATGATTGTGAGTGAATCTTCTAAGATCTTAGGTCCAACCACAATAGTCTATCTACATCGTACACAGTCCAGTTACATGGGGTAAGGATGATCTGTTGCTTTAAAAACACTGAGTATTAGATCTGCACACCAATGAGTGGCAAACAAGCAGAAGTTATAATTTTCTAAGTTAAAGGACATAAATTTATTCTTATCTTCAGTCCTTAATCACCTGGAAAGAAAACTTTCACAAGTAAGTCTTCAATATTAAGTATTAAATTATGCTACACCATTAGCTTCGTTATTTTGTTTTATTTTACTCATCTGTAAAGCACCTTTACTCTTTCAAAATTTTATCTTTCAACCCAATTTAATTTTCTTTTCTCATTCTAATTCTCATTTTAAGTACCTCTTATTGACATATATATATATGCAATTAAAACCCCATACACACACATATCCTTAAAAAACATCTCAATGGTTTTTCATTCCTTGTGTTTCTCTTCAGTTTCTTCATTCTCTAGTATTTGAAAAACCTGAAAAAGAATGCATCACCTTCTCAATGAAAATATATAGCTTTGTCAAGTGGCCAGTGTTTGTTTCTGAAAATGGCATTATGAGTCTGACGTAGAGTTCCTAAAGAAGAATGAACAGCAGTTAGTTCATCTGTCAATTCTATTGCCCCCACTCTCTCACTCACTAATCCTTTCAGTTCTAACATCAGATAAGAGGCAGGTATGGGGATGGAGATCCTGATACTGGGTAGAACCTAGTGTCTTTTTAAAAAAGAGAGATGTTAGGGATGAGTTCAAAAAGCAAAAAGCCCTAATGAAGAGACATACAGCCCTCTGCCAGCCTAAGAAGAAAAGTTAAACTATTGACTCACTGATCCTGGACTTCCAGCCTCCAGCACATTGAGAAAAATTAATTTCCATAGTTCAACCCACCCAATCTGTAGCATTTTGTTATGACAATCCTGAAAAAATAATACATGGAGAAACTTCAAATAACAGTAAATTTAGAAAGATTGACATGTGAGCTCTCTTTTATCTAAAAGAAGCCAATGAGAGTACAGTTTACATTGCTATGGGGGACACAAAGGTGGTCAGAGATCTGGTCTCCTACCTTAGTGCCTCACTCTCTGAGGACATTGTTCTTTTCCTTATTACTGAAGTGAATTCTGAAGTACTGGGAACAGAATTCATATCCCTGACAGCAAGAGAGAGTAGACAGCATACCTGGATTCTGTTCTTTAAGAACACTTCCTGAACTTAAGTAAAATGTTGCTGCTTACATCATTATCCAGAACATAAGGCAGGGAGACCCTTAAATGCAAAATGGTGATGAGAAATGTGGCATTTTAGCTAAGTAGAAAATGGACTCAGTTAAATATTAGGGTTATTTCTCCAAAGAATGCAAAAAAGATTATAGAAAATTTGTATTTATCCTCAGCTTTATGCTAACATTTGGGCCATTTTAAAAAGCAAACTAACAAGTGAATATCATAAATAATATGTAGTGTTTACCTAAGATTGATAATAACACTTGAGTTGGGTCTGTGATTCAGAAAGTAAAACACTTTGTTCCCATCCCTGAGTATAGCAGGGCCATTTTCACAAGCAAGAAAATAACCCCACACCTCTAGCACTTTGAGTAGGTAAAGAGTAGGTACAATTTAACTCTATTTAACAAAGCATCCACCCAAGCTTTAATGCTCCAAAATACTGGGTAAACAAATCATTGAAAATACCTTATGTTATTGCTGCTTAATACTTTGTAGGAGAGACACAGGAGAATTCTAAGTGCATGAAGAAAGAGAACTCAAAGTTTTCTGTTGCTCAGACAGAGATTATTACAGAGTTACACCACTGGTCACACATAGAGATTCTCTGTGAATTGCCCAAGCCTAAGTGGCACAGCTAGGTTGCAACATCCATACCTGTGATGGTTTGAATGAGAATGTTCCCATAGGCTCCAAGTATTTGGACATTTTTGTCCCCAGTTGATGGTGCATTTTGGGAGGTCTAGACAGTATGGCCATGATGGAGGAAACACATTTCTGGGGGAGGGCTTAGAGAGTTCTTAAGCCTTGCCAGATCTCCAGTCCCTCTCGTTTCTTGTGCCTGTTTAAAGATGTAAGAGCTTAGCTTCTACTCCTCCTTCAGCCACCTCTGCCACCGTGCCTCCCTGCCACTATGGATTCTTGCCCCTTGGAACCATAAGCTCAAATAAACTCTTCCTTCTATAAGTTGCTTTGGTCAGTGTTTCTATCACAGGAACAGAAAAGTAACTAATACAATACCTAAGATTCAGGGAACATAGATCAGTGATAAAGAGAACACTAATGCATCTTTCACTTCTAACCAATGAAGCTCCTTCATGCCACTGAGGGCCAGGAACTTGAAAGGCCACAAATGACCAAAACACAGAGAATAAGTCTCAGAATGTGGGTCTTTGGAAAGGACTCCTATACTGAGGACCACCCACCCAGGGCTCAAGAACCATTGCAGAAGAAGGGGTGGAAAGATTTTAAGAGTTAGGGAGGAAGCAGATGATCATACAGAAATAGTCCTACAGGCACCTGGGACTCTTATAAAAACCTTCAGCAGTGGTGTCAGTATGCATAAGACCCAGGCAAACTTAGGCAAACAAAAACCCAGCACAGAACTGTGGAAATGAACAGCAAGCCCCAATCTTAGTGGAAGAATTATTGGAAGATGTTTACTTCTGGGTGGGGAAAAGCTCATATTCTTGAAGAGAGAGACTCTAAATAGGATGACTAAATCCCAGTGGATGAACTTTCACTGAGAGTGTCTGGTGACACTAACTTTACATAATGGGCCTTGACAGGGATGACAGAATGTATGAACTCCAGTGGAGGTCTATGGGAAGGTGCCAAAACAGAAGGGGAAAAGGGGTATAAAGATGATTTTCTGTATGAAATACAAAAAAAATTCAGTTAAAAAAATTAAAAGAAAAGCAGCCGAGCAAGTCAGCAACAGCATTCCTCAGCGGTGGCTTCACTCAGTTCCTGCCTTGGCTTCCCCCATGATGACCCTAACCTGTAAGCCAAACAAACGTTTTCCTCACGCCACCCCCACACATACACAAAAAAATTCTGTTGTTAAATAAAATCAGGATGTATTTTCATACAATCTTTTTATTTTTTAAATTGACATGTTTTAATTGTTATCTGTCAGATATTTAGAAAAGCCTCCAAATTACTAAGAAGCCTAACACTTCACTTTTTAAAATTATTTAAATGTGTAATGCAAACTATATGATACTCAAATGCTGAGACTACTGGTATGTGGTGACCAGAGGAAAGTAATAGTACCTCCATTCGTATACCATGTTATTAATGAAACTGTTCCTTGGGGCTGGAGAGATGGCTAAGCAGTTAAGAGCACTTCCTGCTTTGGCAGACAACCCAGGTTCAATTCCCAGCACCTACATTGTGGCTAACAACTATACATAACTCTTGTTCCTGGGGCTCTGACACCCTCTTCTGACCTATGTGGGCATTGCAGGACATAGGGACACTTACATGCACATAGGCAATACACTCATAATCATAACATAAAAATGATAATGAATTTTTTAATATTTTATTTATTATTTCTATTTTATGCACATGCCTGCATGTAGGTAAGTGCACCCATGTCATGAAATGCCCGCAGAGGACAGAAGAGGCTGTCAGATCCCTTGGAACTGGAATTATGGACAGTTGTCAGCTGCTAAGTGGGTGCTGGGATTCTGTGAGAACAATCAGTGTTCTTAACCTCTGAGCCATCACTCCAGCCCCACAAAATTTTTTTAATAAAAAAGTCTATTTCTTGGACCAGGTGAGCTTTCAGACAGAACATCTTTGTATGACTTCTGGGTTTTGCTATTTCTCTAACTGTAATTTGAACTTCCTTGCAGTATGACAAGCAGCTACTGAAACGAATCAACAGGAATCTCAAGGGCATGGCATTTTGCAGTTTACCCTTAGAAATCACAAAGCAGCCTTTCTTCTCTATTAGATTAATAAAGAAAATCACAAAATCCTACAGGTTTATAAAAGTGAGATATAGATCCAACACTTTCTAGAGTGTTACCATCTTGTTGTAAAAGTCTCGTGTTCAGTGGAGATATTGATAAGTGTAACCATGTATAGATCTCAGGTTGTCAGACTTGGCAGCAGGCAACTAAGCTGAAGTAAATATGGTTCCAATTTAACCTTTTTAGAGAAATGAGGAAAAGCTCTTAGATGTTCACTATGGGTTGGATATTTAGCTTGGACCCTCTTATAATTTGAAACCACTTGTCCATTGGTGAGACAAGGAAAAGTAACTATCATTTTGTAAGTGATGG
This sequence comes from Nannospalax galili, assembly GCF_000622305.1. Taxonomy (NCBI): domain Eukaryota; kingdom Metazoa; phylum Chordata; class Mammalia; order Rodentia; family Spalacidae; genus Nannospalax; species Nannospalax galili. Next base: position 6,450,282 of record NW_008349068.1, on the reverse strand, counting down.
GCCCTTGCTCCTTTCGTTTTGAACTACTTCAGCTCAACTTCTCTGTTGGGATAGGCCAAAAATGATCAGAATGTAGAGCAGGGCAACGTAACCTGGAGACTTCCTAGTGAGGATGTCAGGAGTCCGGCCGCTCCATTCCGGACATGCTGGCTGTCCCATGACCTCTTACCCAACTGCACGTAGGCTAAGCTTCCATTTCCCCAACCCTAATAAATCATGTGACCAGATAACAGGACGAAAAGTACCATGAGCAGACGCCACATAGCTTTAGAAATGCCCTCCCTCCCCCTACCTGCCTGCCCACCAAAAACCCAACCCTGCGTCTTTGCCTGTGAAACTTCCCTATAAAAACTTCTTCGCCATATTAAAACAAGCTGTCTGCTGACACAGTCTCCCAGGTGTTTCTTCCCATCATACTTGCCGGCGCCCAAGATCTTCCTCTCCCCACCAGAGGAGACCAACACTTCACTCTGATTTTCCTACTAACAATCCAGTGCCAGCTAGGTATTCAAAACTTCTTGGAGGTCTTAACTAGACTAAGTTCATTAGGTATGGTTTCTATCTTCCATCTTATTTCAGAAAATAGCTTTGCCTCTAAACTTTTTACCTTACGGCAACTATCTCTTTCTCTCTGATCTTACCTCACAGTTCTCCAGTTTCTTCCTAGTACTTAAGCCAATGCTAATTTTTGAATTGGGTTAATTTTTAAATAATCTATATATTAGGTTAATGTTTCAATCAGCACTGCACTCCTAGTACAAAACAAGTATATGCTGCCATTATAATAAAACAGTACAAAACTTACTGGTATGAAATAGTCATCTAGTAATGATCATGGATTGTGTATGTCAAAACTTTGAGTGAGATCCAACTAGGATAGTTGTGCCTTGTGATACTTAGACCCTGATAATGCTAAGACCCCAAAGCAGTTAAAAATGACTTGGTTTACAGAGGACAGATTCACCTCAAGACTCTTCCACTCAAATGTGTACCAGTTGAAGCTACTGTTGACTGGAACATCAGCTGCCCAGTCTGCCCAAGCACCAAGGCTTACATGTAGATGGATCTACTTATCATTTCATGTTTTTTGCTTTGTCTTCTCTTCTGTGTGGAAGCTGGATTTTATGACTGTCTCAAGAAAGCAAGGTGGAAGTATGTAGCTTTTTCATAATATAGCATTGAAAATTACACAGCATGACTTTGACCATTCTTTCCCTAGTCATTGACAGGTTCAAAGGTCAGGAAACACAGAACTACCATACAGCTAGAGACATATTGTAGTCTCACAATAATAAAACATTTAAAATGAATGTTATTACTTCAGCCATTATAAGAAATAGATACTTTATGTAAGAAAACAAAAGTTCTAAGATAATAAATAATAAAAAGTATAATCATCCAAAGGGAAGAATTCAATTGTTTTCAAAATATGTATTAATGAAGAAATAATCACAAAAGCTTATATTAGACCATTATACTTCCTTGAGCCTTCTCAAATACTGCTATATAATATATAATACTGATAGCCCAGACTTCTCACTGAAAGGTAACTAATGTTTACTTGATAAGTAATCATGTTATTGTTTCAATCTATTCTTCCTTAAAGCATCAAATAATAAGAGGAACAAATCATCAACTAGCGGAAAAAACAAACCAGAAGAGTAAATCCACATTTATAGAAGTATAAAAAGTCTATTTTAAAGCTTGGATTCTCCTTTAACTGAAATACTATTCTCAAGTAATCACTTGGCCTTTCTACAACAGCACTTTCCATGACAATGGAGATATTTGATTAGATGGTGTTTAATCTAATAAAGATGAGTTTCTGGTCATTCTTACGGATAAGACCTAGCAATTAAGTCATTCATTTATGAATTAGAAATTAGGCCTGCCAAACAACAAACAGCACCTATTTTGGTAAGTTAAATATGTAGAATTTTAGACATTATTATAACCTGTATCTGTCTTGTGTAGGTTAATTTTAATCCTATTTCAGCACCACAAATTCCCTGTACTTATATCACACCAAATATATATTAAGTTGAAACACCTGTACCAGAGAAAGAAGGTCAGATCATTATTTAATGATCAAAATGTCAATAAATTCGGATTGCATAACAATTTTAACATAACACATAAGTACCCAACATCAGAATACCTAAATACAGACAGAAAGCAATGACAGAATTGAAGAGAGAAATAAGCAGCATCAAAATAATAAAAAAAAAGATATTTCAACATCCCATTTGGAATGTTTATATTTGACTTTTTTCTGTTTCATGTTCTCCTTATTTTAAAGTAAAATAAAGTATTGGAATTTGAAAATAATTTTGAAATTACTTGGTTCAATTCCCTTACTTTGTAGGGAAAGAAACTAAAGAAGTTACTTGAGTTACTGCTAATTACTGGAAGAACTCCTAATATGTCAAAATCTGTTATGAAATGTTCTGTCACAGAGTTCTTAGGATAATTATAGTGTTTATTTGTTCATATATATTAATAACAAATATCTTGGGGTTTTTTTGTGTGCTTCTTTCAATATCAAAGTAATATGAAATGTTCTGTCACAGAGTTCTTAGGATAATTATAGTGTTTATTTGTTCATATATATTAATAACAAATATCTTGGGGTTTTTTTGTGTGCTTCTTTCAATATCAAAGTAAACTTTCACCTGTAATCTTTATTACTATTTCCTGCCCTGAAATACAGATATAACATTTAGAGAGAAGTACTAGATGTAGACATGCATATGTGTAT
>NW_008349068.1:6445283-6445941 GCF_000622305.1 Nannospalax galili | reverse complement strand
ACAGAGTTCAGAGTTCTTAGGATAATTATAGTGTTTATTTGTTCATATATATTAATAACAAATATCTTGGGGTTTTTTTGTGTGCTTCTTTCAATATCAAAGTAAACTTTCACCTGTAATCTTTATTACTGCCCTGAACTTTCACCTGTAATCTTTATTACTATTTCCTGCCCTGAAATACAGATATAACATTTAGAGAGAAGTACTAGATGTAGACATGCATATGTGTATTAGTCAGAGTTCTCTAGCAGAACAGAACTGATACAACGAATAGACATTACAAAGGAATTTATTAGATTAACTTACATGATATAGACTGAGTAGCCCGACAGTGGCTGTCTGTATTGAGAACCTAAATGTTTCTCAATCCATGAGCCTAGATGCTTCAGGAGTCACAACTAGCATTAGCTGTGGGGCCACTGATCTTCAGTCTACATTGGAAGTCTGAAGAAACTGGGTTCCAGTGCCACAGAAGTTTGGCAATAGTAGTGGCAGCAAAGGAGCAGATGCACTCACCAGGAAAGAGTGGAGACAAGCAGGCAAAAGCAAAAGCTTTCTGCTCAGACCTTTGTATATCTGGACTGCTCACAGAAAGTGCAACCCACTCTCGGGAAGGGTCTTCTCCTTTCAGCTGATCATCATCTGAATTACCCTCATA
>NW_008349068.1:6437207-6445227 GCF_000622305.1 Nannospalax galili | reverse complement strand
TGTGTGTGTGTGTGTGTGTGTGTGTGTTGGTTTATTGTAGATCTAATCAAGTTGACAACCAAGATCAACCATCATAGTATGTATGTTTGTGTTAATGTATATAATGTTAAAATATAAAAATCAAAAAATACTATTCAGCCAAAGCATACTTTCTTTTTGAATTTGCAGGCTTATAGGAATGACGTAAAATTGACAGAATCTGGAATAATAGCTCTCAATTAAACTTGACAAACACGGAACCATGTGTTCTAGTGACCTGGGCACCTAATCTTATTTCCCAGAAACCTCATTTGATACTCCATCCCTAGATAGAAAATGAATGTGGGTATGCTTGAGAATTAAACATATCAAAGCTCTGAAAGACAGTACACCCATCTTCATTGAAAACATGAAGATTAAGAAAGGATGCTTGACATTGTGTGTATGAAAATGAAATATTCTAGAACTAAGGATGAAAAGGCAGGATTGTCTGATAAGAGTGGATTCAAACTTGTTCTTCAAAAGAAACCTTTTGAATACAATGATGAGTGAGGGCCTGACTCAGGGACACAGGTCCAGAGTACAGGTCCAGCAGGAGAGTTCTAGACACAGTTTCAGATACTTCGATGAGCAGAGTTCCAGAGACACTTCCAAGACACATCTGGTGGACTGGGACTCCTTTGAGTTTAGGTCCACTCTTAAAAGCTAAATTTAAGAGTCACCTATTTTATTAAGGCAACTGTAATGTTGACATAGTAACACTGCATGGGCTGCCTTGAATTATTTGCCCATATTTCTGATGTAAAGATGCTGCCTCTAAGGACATCAGTGTCAAAAGTCCATAGGGGAAAAACATAAAATTTGAATTAGTTTTTGTTAAATTAATTTTGTTTCAGTTTCTTCTTAATTTTTGGCTTAGAATTTTATATTTTATTTCCTGGATAATTTTTGTTGGGAACAAGTGTATTTATCTTTTTTAAAATTTTTAGTAGTTGGCACAGTGGAGTTTTGTGTAATTTATTTATTCGTTTTTGTGTATGAATGTTTTGACTGATTGCAAGTACGGCGTTGAATCTCATAGAAATGGACTTAGGATGGTTATTAGCTGCCATGTATATGCTGGGAACAAAACCCAGGTCTTCTGCAAGAGCAACCAGTGTTCTTAACCACTGAGTCATCTCTGCAGCCCCACAGTGGAGCATTTTTTTTAATGTTTTAAAAATTGTTAGTAGCCTAGTGTTACCAAATTTTCTCCCTGGCTTTTGTGGTTTTCCCTTTTTAAAAGTTATTTTATTCAAACAATGAAAAACATAATTTAAAATTCATAATTTCATTTTTGTTTGAATATTCTTATAGGCTGTAGATTTTGTAAGTATACCAAAATTAGTGTATTTTATTCACTTTTTGTAATTTTTTATTGAATTTTTGTGTATTTCATAGATAACATCTTAATCAATCTTAATCATCTTTATACTCCCTTCCCCAATGGCACCCTCTATAGCCCCCCAACCCACTGGAATTCATACACTTCGTCATTTGTGTTAAGGTCTATCATGTCAAGTTAGTGTTCCCAGACGACCCTCAGTGCAAGTTCATTCACTGGGGTCTAAGCAGCCTATCTAGAGTCCCTCCTTTTAAGATGAGCAGCTCTTCTTCACCCAGCAGTAATCAGTTGTCAATAATTCTACTAACATTGGTGCTTTTTGCCCATTTCCACAGTTCTGTGCTGGGGTTTTGTCTGCTACAATTTACATGGGTCTTGTGCATGCTGGCATCATTGCTGTAGGTCCATATGAGCAAGGTCCCAGAAGCCTGTAGGATTCTATTTCCATGTGGTCATGTGCCTCCTCCCTGGCTATTATAATAGTTCCATTCCCTCTTTCACAATGGTCTCTGAGTCCTGGGAGGGTAGAATTTAAGAATCCTGTCCAAGGACTCACACTCTGCAGACTCTTAGTCTCCATACTTTGGCCACTTGTGACCTTTTGCATTTCTGGCCCTCTGTTGCATGAGGGAGCTTCACTGATAAGAATTCAAAGATGCATTAGTGTCCTTTTTGCCCTTTGTTCTATATTCCATGAGCCTGAGGTGTAGAGGTTGCATTGTAAATGTGTCATTTAGCCCTGGACACTTCACAGTCAATATCTGTGTATTACCAGTTGTAGAACTCCATAATAGTCCCCATCTGTTGCAAAAGATCTTCTTTGATGAATGGTGGCTGGGATACTTCTCCATAAATATAAGGATCCATATGTGACACAGTAAAAAATTATATTTGTCTAGGGACATGACAGTCTTGGGGGTTTGTCTAAGATCTAAGACCTCTCTAGTCATGTGCCTTTGTCTATATTTACAGTACCACACATGAGTTTCCACCTACTGAGCCCCAGGTTTCTCGTTTTCCATGGAATTGCATGTAGTATGAAACTTTGATTTTGTTATAGTTCAATATCTTTTAAAATATTTCAGTAACTATAAAATATAATAAACACGTTTGTAGTAAAGTGTTTACTGTTCTTCACACTACTGCCTTTACAACAGAATTTATATCATGCTTACAATGTACCTGTGTTTGCGATGCAACATATCCATTAGTTATCTTCATTACTTTGCATTTAGAATTTACCTTTTCCTCAAAATGCTGACACAGTGGTTCCTGCATGTGGATATCACTATTTGTACTATGTATTTCATGTTTGTTTGTTTTTTTTACAAATGAACCAAATAATTTCCCTTTGTATAATTTTTTGAAATTCATGATACTACAAATTTCAAAATAATCTTTAATTGTATTTGTTTGCGAGTAGCTACTTACCCTTAACAGGAGCAGTTTCTGTGTGGTCAACAGAAGGCCTCCCTCTGCTGCAGCTTGTTAATGCCCTCACAATAATGTCACCGCATCCACATGACATAGTTCCTTTGGGAATGTCAACATTTCAGTGCCAGGGAATCACAGCTGCCTCTGAGATCACCTCACCAAGTAAATCAGAAGCAACTTCATGCAGACCCTCAAAGATTTTAAGAGCACTAAGGAAATGAAAGTCACAAGAAAATGTGTTGTTTGAATCTTGAGAGTGAGCAGTTTTACTATTCATCAAATAGACTGTGATACTAAAACAAGATTTCACTTACCTACTAGATAATTAGGTCCACAATATTCTTTGAAGCATAAAACTTAAAACTGTAGCTGAAAATGGTTTGGAGTACTTCTGATGCAATCATCTATTTTATCTGCCAGGGCAATGCAAAAGTGCTCATTTTTGCAGCCTTTATTTCTATCATTTTATAACATTCCTTTAAAAAGTTCCCAAACCCAACCATAAAATCTATGAACAAAGATTTAAGGGGAGGGAGGATTACTCAAGCTCTCTGTTTTTATATGTCAATATAAATAATTAAAAGATGTCATCAAGATAACTATTTCATTGGAGAATAGATTCTAGAGGTTTATCCTTCCAAAGGACATAGTCAGTGAAAAACCTTGCATATTAAGCTTGTTGTTAAGGTTAGAAATGAAAAGTGCCATGAATAGTTAAAAGGATCCGTAATGGCAAAACATCACTAAAACAGAGCACAAACTGAAGGAATCTTCTACACCTGACTGAATTTTTGAAAGCTCATTTGCAGTGTGCTCTTTCTGGTAGCCCATGATACTATAAAAGTGCTGACTGTTAATTATCTTCACCAGTCTTCTGAGATATTTCTAGTGTTTTTTCCAGTAACTATCAATTCCCCCCCCCCAGATAATCTCTTGTGAAACTTGGATTCATTTCAGTATTATATATAATAGCTTGGAAATAGCCAGTCTGGAAACTTGTCCTGGAAAACATCAGTCTGTGAATCTTCCAGCTATATGCTCATGGTTGTGAATGGACTTCCTTGTGGAAATTATATCAAGTAGAACTTGAAACTGAGTCAGAAGAAGACAGAGCAAATATACCCAGTGACTTAGGATAAAGTTCCTGGCATAGAGTAGGGTCTGGAGAACATCTGCCAACAGGCTGAGTAACTTAATACATTATTAATAAGAGTGTTTTCCAAAAGCCAGGCCTGTAGAAAGCAAACACAACCTGGGGGTGGGTGCCCCAATCATTGCTCTAGCTAAGAATTACATGGAAATAAGGGATTCATAGTTTTTAATAAAAAGATACATGCTAAGGGAGAAGATACAATTATATAAAATCAAGGTTAATATAGACTATGCTAAAATTGTCCCTATATAGGAGAAAGATTGACAATGTTTTTGAGATGCTTCCTATAATCAATGTTGAATGACAGCACAGTCAAAGAAAACATATAAGGCTGGTCATTATTTGAATGTGGTATCTTTTTTACAGGAAGGCAGAATAAGGACTTGCTGAGCAAAGTCGCTGTGATCAGAAAGAACCACAGCAAGCCATCCCTTCTCCTTAATATTGATTGTACAACAGGGTTTTAACACTCAGTTACAAAATCTAATCTATGCTAGAGCTATTCATTTCCTCCCCCAAGAAATATTATAAGCTGATGGGAAAAGAAAGCCTTCAGCTATCTCCAATGACTGGAACATGAACAACCCAACTGAGAAATTCCTGATGTAATTTGCCACCTTTGAAAATCTTTGTGCAATTTCATGAGGTTCAGACCGAAAACCAGTATTAAATCCTGTGACCCAACATCTCCCCTGAACCTCTCACCTGACCATCTGCTAGGATTGTCATGGTGATGATCTTAGTTACTACGGTGGGAAATAAACCCGTTTGCTCACCTTTGCTTCTCTTGAATTGTCAGCAGTTACTTTGAATATGTCAATGTCTATGAATTATGGTTGATGAGAAAAGACCACCTAGCAGAAGTGAAGAAGAGGTTAGTGAAGGGGAAGTATGGAAAGAAAAGCTGTTGAAAGGAAGAGACTACATCAAAAAAGATATGTTTTGTGTTTATTCAAAACTCTTTTATGGTATAGCAAATAAATTAATACCGTGTGTTCCATCTTAAAGTGTGCAGACAAACCACTGGGGGAAAGAAGTCCCAATTCATATTTTAATTAAATTTATTATTAATTCATAAGCCACCTCCAGGCTCAGCTATCAAAAGCTCCTAATTTCCCTTTGGCAGCTCTCTCTTGGATAGCAATGACACATACCTTCATAATATAATACTTTAGTGGTAGCTTTCAATTTTTACTGCCTTAGAAAGCTGTACAACTTTATAACATACAGAAAAAACAATGGGTTTTCTATACTAAAAAAGTTCCAATTTTCCTGATAGATTTTTTTCCCACAGATAATGTCTCATTTGAAACTAAAGATGATTTCTAAAGAGAAATATAATGTTGGAAAGGAAAAATTAGGCTTAATGTCAAAGCAGACTGGAGTTCAAATAAATAAATCAAAACACACATGTATTGAGGATATTTAAAGTGTTTAGTGGTGAGTTTAGGTCTAAATTGTCTACACATAATGAAAGCATATGCTGACACACTCACACCCAGATTTGGACACATACTTGGAGTGAATTTCATGTAAGAAATAATACCAGGGTTTGATTTACAGAGACAGAATATTGGACTGTGTATGCATAACCTGGTGGGCATGAAATGCAAAAAGGTTAGTCACTCAACCAATCTCTGTTCAGTGAGTTAAGGTACTAAGACGGAAACAACTCGAGCAAGGCAGCTCATCTATGCCTGTTTTGGAGGCTGTACATAATGTGTTTGTGTAGTACAGAGTATACTTACATGGTATGCTTTTTCCCTGTCCTGTGTCATACATGCACCATCTGTGTGCTTTCGTCTCTGTTTTTAAGTAGTGAATATATGCATTGTACAGAATGATGTTTCACATGGCGCTTTCATATACATACAGCATGTGCTTTTCTCATATTCACTCCATTACCATCTTGCCCCCATCCATGTGATATTTGTCTTTCTGAGTCTGGCTTATTTTACTTAACATGATAGAGAGAGAGAGAGAGAAGCCAGAGAAACAAAACATTTCCCAGAGCTGGCTCATGTTTATGCAAGGAGGCCAGCTGTGAGAGATGGCTGGCAGTTACTAACGTTAGGTCCCTTCTGGACTTCCACAGAGGCTGGGGAACAGAAGCTCTGTCTTTCCTGTTGATGACAGTTGAAGGAATGGCTCTCAGTTCATGGGAGAGACACATGTGGGATGTGAGGGATACATCATGACTAGATATCCCTTCCAGTATTTGCTCTTGGAAAAGAAACTCAAGAGTCTACCACAGGTGCTGGTAGGGCAAACAATGGGTTTTCCTGGTGGGTGAGCAGTTTTAAACTTTTCTTTGACAGACACATTATGAGAGTCTGAGGTCGGCCCATGATGCTAGAAGCTATCCTAGCATCAAGTCCTTCAGTACAAGCATTTGGATGGGATTATTCTGCGATAGGAATTTTACAGTTTTCATAATGCTTGTGAACAGAGGAGAGGATGTGGAGTAAGTAGGATGAGCTGTCAGACAAGATGCAGGTCTGATACCTGAGAAAGGAGAAGAAGGAAGAAAAGAAGGAAGAAGAAAAGAAAGAAGGTTGGAGTGAGTCACAATCATCTCAGGCTGCTCAGGCATTCCAGTAGTTGTAACAAGCCTTGTGGGTGGTGCATCTCAAGTTAAATCCAGGCATCAAAAGAATCCTAGCACCATGAGAAAGGCCTGCACTAGAATGTACCCTGGCCATGTATGGGAAGTGATTGGCTGGAAGCAGCCTATGGGAGCCAGATTTGGTCATGAACATGGTGGTGGGTCCACTGGCGTGGCAGATGGGGTTGTGGCCCACTGTTTCCCATACAGCAGGAGATCCAAGCAGGTAGTGCTCATGGCCACCACACCCGCTACTGCTGCTCTACAGGCAACCTCCTCTCTCAGGGCTCAGCTCTTGGTGTGTTCTCTACCTGCAACACTCTGGCTCTAATATCCACAGTGCTCTTTCCATCAGCCAAGCCACAGGCTGAACACAAAATTCCAGTTTCTAGGGAGCGTCCCCATTTGCCTTGTGTTGGATGTTAGTCCACTGATATGTTTGGATCTGGTTTCCATGGTGAATAATTTTTCCGCATCACTAATTTTCATTTAGTTTATCATTTATTGATTGTCCCCATTGCAATATAGGGGTGTTTTCTTCTGATTACTAATAGTCTCAGCACCTAGAATGGTGCCTGAGACCCAGTAGGTGATGATAAATATCTGAAAAGTAAATGACTTTTAATGAAAGCAATGTAACCATGGAATCCTCATCTTAAAACCTACTAGTCTACCTTCTGGAGCTTAGAAGAAGCAAAGTACCATCTCAAAGAGCTGATTTAGAATCAATATCATTTACAGGATGGAAACTTTGACTGAATCCAGGGTACATATTTTTCTTGCTTCTATTTTTTAGTCTTTAAAAGTGATTTACCTGGGGCTGGGGAGATGGCTCGGTCAGTAAAGCGTGTACTGTGTAATCATGAGCACCAGAGTTGAGAGCCCATGAGCCCAAGTGAAAATCCAGGCATGGTGTTATGTACTTATAACTCCAGCCTTGAGGAAGTAGGGACAAGGGCAGGAAGAATCCTGAAGCTTAGTAGCCTGCTAACCTAGATGACTTGATGAGCTTCAGGTTCAGAGAGACACCATCCCAAAAAATAAAGGTGGAGTAAGATCAAGGAAAGATGCCCAATGTGGACATCAGGCCTCCACACCCTTGCATTTAATAACTAAATGAAGTTTTCAATATATATATTTCAACTACATTACTATTAAATGATATGTAAACATTTAAATATTGACAAAAACATTAATATTCAAAAATATTTATCAAATTGTTGTGGTATGAATGTTTAATCATTTTCCAGAAAATATCTTAGCCATGAGTGTCTTGGGCTGATCTAAGATTGAAATTATTGATCACTTTCTTTACATTTTGTGCTTTATTCATGACTCATTTATAAATAAATAAGTTATAAAATTATTCTTATAAGAGCAAATCTAAAACATCTTTATTTTAGCATCAGAAAATTATTATATAGGTAGTTGATTTTTTTTAGGTGCATATTTATTAACTTATTTG
>NW_008349068.1:6401459-6434494 GCF_000622305.1 Nannospalax galili | reverse complement strand
AACATGCTGTCTTTCCTCCAGTTAATGTTCTTGGCCCCTTTGTCAAATATCAGGTGGCTAAAATTGCAATTACTCATATTTGGGTCATCAATTTTCTTCCATTGGTCTATGGATGTATTTTTATGCCAGTACCATATTGTTTTTATGACTACAGCTCTGTAGTAGAGCTTAAAATCTGGTATAGTAATCCCCCCAGCATTGCTTTTAGTTCTCAGGGTTGTTTTGGCTATCCGGGGTCTCTTGTGCTTCCATATGAATATAGGTAGTTGATTTATAGCTAGTTTTTTATAATTTGTTTCTCGTAATTCATTCCCAATTCCAAGTAGGATATTGTAGGAATGACATAAAAAGCACAGTATCTAGACTAATGACTTTTACTTAACCTAACACCAAAAAGCCACACTTTATAACAGAAACAAGCTCTTTGAACCATGAGCTCTTGTGGCCTAGACACAACACCTTAATAGCTCAAGGCTACAACCTTGCCCTCTACCTAAGACAGTGAATGAGTGTGGGAGTGCTTGATTAGCATATCAGAACTCCCAAAGCAGCTTGGTATTCTCACTGAAAACAGAGGAAATAATCAAAAGTCTGCTTGATGTGTATTTGAGATATTTTAGACCTATGAATAAAAGGGAAAGATGCTCTAATAGGATAAGGGTAGATCTGAGCTTCTACTTCCCAAATTGTTGCTGGAAAAACTGCTTCAAAAAAGTATGAGTGAGGCCTGGCTCATAGCCCTGTAAGGCATCAGAAGGAACTGGGGCTTCAGAGTTCAGGTTCACTCTTGGAAATAAAACTACTGCTAAATCAGGCCAATTCTTTAATCAGTTATAACTGTTATGAGTTATAACTTAGTCATGCTGCAGGATATAAGTTCTATGAGGAAGATATTTGATGTGCCTTTTATTTTCCACTGATCTATTCTAAGCACTTCAAAGAGTGTCTTGGAAGAAGAGAAACGCAATCAGCATCACCGAGGTGGGATTCAATGACACAAGGCTTTGTGTGACAGAGAAGCACATAAGCTATCACCAAAAGGAGAGGTAAATGATGTCTGGTGTCAAGGTGTGTGCACTGCACCGCAGGATGCTGTGTGGATGGATGGCTTGATGCTGGCCACTGGCGTGGACTGTTATCTTTCCAGTGTTCACTATAAAACAATGCCTCATGCAGATACAGTGTTTTATATTTTAAAATTCCCACTCATAACTTCTTTGTTGTCTATAATCTCTCTCAAAATCATGAAGCAAATCAAATAACACAAATGAGATGATGACGGCCCAGGATTCACAATTCTTTTTTTCTATCATTGCTAATATTCCTTTTTCCCTCTCAAGCTTCTTACCGTACTGTACCATAATTCATCTTTGTTTTTATACCTTCCTCTGTTCTATCACCTTCTTCTCAATGTCTCTAATAATTTAAACTCCTAAAAATTTTTTTAAAGTAAGTAATGAATACAGTCAAGTGAGGCAGGAGGAACAAGAATTGAGCTCGGTCTGGGCTACTTGACACCTTGTGTCAAAGATAAATAGTTAAAAATCCGAAACTGTTTTATATGATATTTTAATTTTGTATATATGATTTTTTTCTTTCTATAAATTATTTTCATGATGGACCTCTGTTTTCATTTATACTGTATAAATAAAGATAAATATGTAGCTTTCAAAAAGGCACATATTTCATATGTGTGCCTATGTGTTTGTATGTGTGTTGTTATGTCTGCTACATTTTAAATACCCCCCACCAAAGTTCATGTTAAATACCCTCTGTGAGATTTTAATAGGTAGAACCTTTGAGATGGGATTGGGTTATGAGAATTCGGCCTTGATGAATGGATTAATCTATCAGTGGATTAGTGGGTACATAGGCTATCCTGGGTGGTCTGGTTCTATCTCTTTTCTTTCTCTTTCTTTCTTTTTCTTTCTTCCTTTTTCTTTTGGTCTTTTTGAGACCAGGTTTCCCTGTAGCCCCAGCTGGCCTAGAACTCACTATGTATACCAGGCTGTCCTCAATCTCACAGAGATCCATCTGTCTCTGCCTCCCAAGTGTTGGGATTAAAAGCATATGCTACCACACCTGACTTGGTTCTATCTCTTAATGCATTCCTCTTGCCAAATGAACCCTTGTTACACCTTGGAGGTCTGTAGAGTCTTCACCAGCAAAAAGTCCAATTGATGTGAACTTTTGGCATTGGACCACCCAGCTTTCAGAACTCTGAACTAAATAACTCTGTTCTTTATAACATACACAGTCTATGGTAATGGATGAAAATCATTGTTTTCAAAAATCACACATGCCTTTCATAAAATTGAGTATATACAGACTTATCAGATAACATCACGATTCAGAAACAACTACCACTACAATGGATATGGGAAGAATTTGGCCAGAAAAACCCAGTTTTATAGATGTGCATTATAAATTTAACAGAGTTGCAAATATTCAGTTGAGCTATTAATTTGGAGTTCAAGAAATCCAATTTGGAGAACGTGATCAGCATAGCTAAATGAGTTCATCAATGGAGGAAGGATAGATAGGAAAATATCAGCTACAAGACTGATCCTGAGGACTTCAACACTGAAAACTTAGATGCCAGAAGAACTATCAATAGAGATTGGAGGTGAGGGGGGGGTGGAGGAATTAGGGAGAATTTGTGCCTGAAAACCAAGTGAAGGAAGTCAATTCAAAGACAAAGGATGGCCATTTGTATTGAATGCTGCTGTCAAGGCTGCATCCAAAGATTTTTAGATGCCTTAAATTTATTAAACTCTGAATCAGTAAAAACATAAATAAAATAAAAAGACACATATACTAGTCTTCATTAAAATTGTGTTTAAAACTTTCTAGTAACAGAAATGTAAACAGCATTTGGAATAGAAATATATGTACTACCCTCAAGGAATTTGCAGTCTGATTAAGGAGTCCAGGCTCTTTGAAACTTTCTCTCCTATGTGGGATGAATGAGAGAAAAGGATGGTGAACATAATGGGCTGTCAGAACTCATTGTGTCAGTAGCCTCATCTTCTTCAAAGACTGTTTAAATTAACAATGTTGGTAGCCTAGGTAGATAAGCAGCCAAATGTTATGGATAGTCTTATTGCTGAGATTTTTAGAAGTTTCAAAATTTTACATCAGCCAGAAAGTTCCTGACTATCACCTTCCAGAAGCAACTATTTTTGATGAAATTGGAATCAGACCCCAGATTCTGTAACCGTGCCTTGCAAACCATGTGGGGGTCACATAACTGAATGTGAGGGGGTCATGAAAAATTTGGCAGTGATAAAAGGCTTCTAAATGCACAATGATAAAAATTAATTCAAAATAAAATGCTAATGCATCTGTTTCTCACAGTGTCTGTGCCTGAAGCAATCACAAGGCCTAGACCTTACAAGCGTTCTGCAAATTTTAAAAGTGCTGGAGAAAGAGTGCCCATGTTCCAGTAGATGGTCCCACATTTGTGCACTAAATTACTACTGATCTTTAGTTCATCTACTGCTGTATGTTATTTCATGTTATATATTAACAATTCTTAACCCCATGTCTTCTTTAATAGCAAATGTATGACAATACATTCTTTTTTATTGTTTTGATGTGAAAGTCATATAGAGTATGAATATATGTATATATAAAACCTCAAGTTTCAGAACATCAAAGAAATCCTGCCTTATCTTACAGGATGCCTAAGGAGCCCAGGACACAGACTATTTTGTTCGATTGCACTTGCACCCCCAAACCAGAACATACCTGAGCAGTAGCTCCCATAGTGCCTCATCCCTCTGACAGCTAAAGAACTGATAGGCAAACTTCTTTCTGTCTAGTTGTCCCACTCGCCAAAAACAAATTCTCTAGAAAACATTTATAACACTTAGTATTTTCTCAAGTCATGCCTAAATTATCATGGAAAGCATAGCTTGAGCTGTATTTGAATGACATAAATAAGAAGACAATGATAGCAGTCTAGCAAGAACAACTGCCTCTGTCCTTTGTACAAAAAGAGTCACAATTTTCTTCTCTTTTTCTATTGGATGATATTTACCTTTTGTGTTTGAAGTACTCTGTGAGGATTTTTGTTATTGTTGTGATTTTGACCTGTATGAGATTACAGGAGCAATTTTCTATTTCTATTTGACAAAAGTGAAAACTTGACTTCTTCATTTTTATGTTTTATGTAGAGAGATACAGAAACAGACACACACACACACACACACATATATATAATTATATATATATATACAAATACATTTATATTTTACTTACAAGCTTCAACTAACATGAAGAAAATAGTTTTGAGCGATCAAGTTTTCCCTTGCCAGGAATGCATAAAACTGTCCCATTTGTTCTTAGTCACAATGTGTTCATGGAAGCTTCAAAAGAAACATTGAAAACCAGTTGTAAAGAAGTCGCACTGCATGATTATGGCAACTTTCCTAAAAATGAATAGAATCAATAACGTAAGTAACAGAATCACTATGATAAAATACCACAATCTTATAACTCATCTTCACTTATGAAACATAATTTTGTTCCAAATGGATTTAATCATCCATTGAGAATTACTATATAGCACCAATATAGTGTAAGTATGGCATAAGTCACAACTAGGCTAGCAAAATGAATGGAGATTCTTTAACTTTCTTTTTGTTTACATATCTCTAATTTAAGATGAACGTCTATGAGATTAAAGGGAAGAAAAAGGGTTTTGTTTCTTTTTTAAATAATGTCTTTATTAATTCTTTGAGACTTTCATGCAATAATCAACACTTTTTAATATTCTGAAAGCTTCAAATGAAGGCGTAATTTTCTTAATATAGAGTTTTCTAAAACCATCCCAGTTAAGGAAAATGAACAGCAGACCCCAATCTTATCTAAAGGAATATTGGCAACTGATTGCTGCTAGATGAGGAAGAGCTGATCTTCCTAAAACAAGAAACTCTAGATAGGCTGACTAGATTCAGTGGATGGACAAGAGCTGGGGAATGGCTGGGGGCACTGACAACACAGAGTAACAGGGATTGCAGAGTAAATGGGCTCCAGTAACGGGGGTGGCTATGGGAGGGTGTATTTAGGATATGGGTATATAGTTGAATAAGATTGTTTGGGATGTTCTGTATGAAATACACACAAAAAATCAACAAATAAAAAAATGAGTTATAGTTAAAAAAAAAAAAAAGACGACAGACCCCAGATAACATTAACTGTATGCCTGTATAAAAGCAATAAAGATGGAACACAGAGGAATGTAAATTAAAAAAAAAATTCAGTTCAGGGTTTGACCTGGGCTACAGTACACTAAGAATTTCTCAGAAGAATAGTTATTTACTTAAATTGAGTTTCATGGATTGCACACAGATTAAGTTGCTCCAATAAAAAGTGATATAACTTAAAAAAAAAAAAAAACATCCCAGTTAATAGCCATTAACAGACTCCATCAAAAGATCAAAATACTTGGAGCCATAGACAAGTGTTTTACATGAAAGTGATGAAAGTGTGCAGAGAGCAGGGCAACCTTCAATCTTTTTTTTCTTCCATTCCTCAGCCCAAACAGACTGGTCTTTGAGAACAGGTTTGAAACAATCATATCCCTTTTATTAGAATGGTTGCATAATCTTAAGCCACATGCTGCTAAACAATCCTCTCTAGCATTCCACTGCTTTTCCCACTGCCTTCCAGTGAATATTAGGTCCTGTCTAGAAATCAATCATAGGGGTCAACTCTAAGGGGTGTATTAGACACCATTTAACATTAAAAGAGAAAACCACTGAATTAGCCCTTTAGTTTTATTTTTAATATTTCATTGAGTTTTTGTGCATTTCATGTAATATATCTTAATAAAATTTAGACACCCCTCTCCCCTCCCCCCACCACCTATAGGGCCCCCCGCCACACACACACCAGATTTCAGGTATTCCGTTATATATGTTAAATCCTATCCAGTCAAGCATTTCTATCCAGGTGTCTGTAGGTGTCTATCGCAGTGCAAGTTCATCCACTGGCATCTAGTCAGCTTATAAAGACACTCCTTTAAAGAAGAGATACTTTCCCTCACTCCACAGTTATCATTTCCCAATAGTTCCTTGGCTAAGTTTGGGGCCTGCTGCCCCTTTCTCCACTCGATGCTGGGTTTTTGTCTGATTGAGTTGGCATGGGTCTTGGGCATACTTTTGTAGGTAAATGGGTGGGACTAGAAACTGTTATACTAAGTGAAATAACACAGACTCAGAAAAGTAAGCAACATATGTTCACCCCCATTTGCAGATTGTAGCACCAATCTGTATATGTGAGTATGTATTCTGATGTAACAGCAGGAGCCAGGAAAATGGAGAAGAAACACAGATGTAAAAGGAAAGAAAGAATTCAAAAAAGGGGAGAGTAGGGAACAGATGTTACCAGGGGGGAGGTGGGGAAAATCGGGTTATTCAACTGGGAAGGGAGGAAGGAAGGACACACAAGGAAGCTTGCGGGTAAAGGGGAAGAAGGAACTCAAGAGGGGGGCATAACAGGAGACAAGTATTATCAAGGGAATATGGGGACACAAACTGGGGAGGGAGGAGGGAGGCTAGACAGGGAGAGAAAGAAAGAGATAGATAAAGTTTAGGTGGTATAAAAAGTCAGAGGGAAATGTATTAATTAACTCACCCTTCCTGAAAAATACACATACAATATCTGAACATTAATGCATGTGTATACCCCTTAATTTTAAAAAATCAAATACATGTCATCTAATAGAACTGTCCAAATGATATTACTAGTTCATCATGGGGCAAAGGAGAAAAACTGAGAACGTTGTACCACGTGACTCTCTGTGTAATTTATTACGGCAAAAACCAGTTGAAAATAAGAACGCCGTTAGTAGTTGATTTTGATAGAAGTAAATTTTTTTTTCTAATGTGATTACAGGAATAAGCAAACAAAGAGAAGAAGCATTTTTAAGCTAGTATTGGAGTTCTGTATTGGGAAAACACATTCAGCAGAATCACAGTCCAAGAGTTCAAATTCAAAATTGCATAGTTGTCAAAGTGCACTCAGCATGAAATTAAAGCCAGTGAAATGTCATGTTTCTATAAAACCTTGAAACATACTTTTTATTTGCTATTCATTAAAACCTCATTGATTAATTGAAGTGGTCACATATGTCCTGATATTCAGCTAAAGGAAGCAGAAATTTGCATTTACACTTAGTTTGGATGACATAGGATGTGTTCATGTGGTCTCTTCCTTCAGAATATAGTGAAGTTAATGCCAACCATCCCCAAAGCCAGAAAGGATTCCAGAAAAGTGCCCACAGCATCTGTGCTAAGTTACCTGAGAATCAGAACATGTAGCCCCAGAGGTTAATCATCTCAGTATGATGTACACCCTTCAAGTATAAGGGTGAAAGAAGAAATGAGATTAAACGAAAACAAGGTTAGGGGAAAATGATAATATGAAACCATAGATCCACTACAAAACCATTCAAAGGATGCAAATAAAAGGTTAAGACAGAAAAGGTATCACAATGAGTGATGCAGTTGCTTAATAAAAATATATTATTCATCTGAATTTTTTGACATTTATACTGCCATTTTCTTAAGATTTTAAACTTTTGTTAATTCACTTCTTTATTATAAACCAATGCTGATTTTGTATCTGAATCCACACTTGTGATGTTGGATCCTCTTTCTTTAAAGTTTCCAGTGTGCGTAAGCTTCTGTCCCCCAACCACATAGATCTGTCCCTCAAAGGAGTGCATTAGTTATCCCTTTTAGAGCTCTATGTTGCCTAATAAGGCTGGCTTCATGAGTTAGGGACTAAAACCATGCTCCTGAGCCTAATACCATGTACCAGAATGTTGATGTACTTCAGATACCACAGAGTACCAAAGTTTTCTCATTTTATGTGGTATATTTTAATGTCTGTATGACTTAGATTTGTTGTGGGGCAACCACACTTTCTCATTCAAAAACAAAAGGATAGAGTTTCAGGAGCTAATCAGGGATACTAGATTTTCTGCATAACGCCAAACTAGTAAGAACAACAAATCAAAGTTGAAATAAACTACAACACAATTCTCTTTCTTTGTGATATTTACAAGTTTTGAGATGTTTCTCTTTCTTTACTCTATGAAAAAATAATGATATAATTAAGACACACTCACTTTAATCCTGGAAAGTCTCTGGCCCTAAGGGGAGAACATGAGCACTAAAACAGACATTTGCCATCTTCAGTATTCATTTCAAATATTCACCATCTCAGGAACTTCTAGTCATCCAAAACATTTTGAAAGTACAAACAAGGAACCCATCATTGTGTAGTTGTTAGACATAATTTCATAGACATTGGTCAAAGAAAATCAAAGTGTATTAACAGTGTCAGAGATCAGTTCTGTTATATGGTCTAGGAATAGGGTGATAGGATGACAATGAAGTGACTGATGACTGATGCTGAAGCCCTGACTAACTCCTGTCACTATTATTTGAATAGTGACATGAATGCAGTAGTTACTTTTCATCACTATGAATGATGCCTGCCTGATAGAAACATCTTAAGGGAGAAAAGAGTTCTTGGAGTTTTCAGCTTCAGAAGGTCACCATGGTTAGTGGGCTCCATACACTTGACATAATAATGCCAGTGAGATCATGTGGCAGAAGCTGCTGATCAAGTTTTGTAGCCAGAAAGCAGAGGGAAGAGAAATATAGGAAGAGGCCTCAAACTTGCTAAGTATCAGAAGATGAACGTGAATTTCTGATCCTCCTGCTACTACCTCCCAAGTGCCAAGTTTATAGGAGTGTACCACCATGCCAGAGTTCCTAGCTATTTCTTAATTCAATAAACTTGACAATTAAAATTAGCCACAATAAAGCCATCCATTATCAACATGTAATCACATTATTGCAAACCATAATATTCCATTCCTCAAAAGCCCATCTCACAATGCCAATGGTATTTATTCCATGTCCAAAAGTCCCCATAGTCCTAACTCCAACATTATTTAAAACTCTACATTCAAAAATTCCTTTGAGATTAAAGGAAAATTCTCTCACTTTCTACTCTCTGCCTGGCCTAGGCTCCCAGATACAGGAAATCTTGGGCTGCTAAGTTCAGAGGCAGCTCAGCTTGGAGCAACTCTACCAAATGAGCTACATGTGAGAACAATGAGAATGGGAGAGTCATGGCAGCCACCTGCTGCTTGGTGTCCGTGGAGTGCTCCAGACCTTACTCTTCAGGAGGCTTCCTGGTAGCTCTGGGAGAAGGGGACAGTTTCTCCTCATGTTTACCATGTACACTGAAGCCCAGAGAGGCCAAACCAGCCAAAGTCCCATCATGGTAGGGGAATGGATCATGAAGTCCCACCACTAGCTAAGGAGTCATTGGCAATTGATGAATACTGGGGTAAAGAGAATCCATTTTCTTTAGGGATGAGGTCACTGAGAGGCTACTTATGGTCCAGTAGCTTACTCTATACCCATGCACACACAGGCACTCAGTGAGTTTAAAAAGAGTACATGAAGTTGAGAAGTACTAGTGGTTGGAGGATTAGGGGAGAAATTGGAGGGGAGGAAAAGGGCATGGATTTGATCAAAACTCATTATAGGACTCATGAAATGGCTCAGAGGTTAAAAGCATCTGCTGTCAAAGCTGGCAAGCTGAGTAGGATCCCCAAGACCCACATGCTAATAAGAGAGAACCAACTCCTGACAGTTGTCCTCTGACCTTCACACACGTGCCATAGCATGCAAACACACACAGACACACAGATACATGCACTTACACAAAATAATAAAGTAATATAAAATTTAAAAATTTTATTATGCACATGTATAAATTTTATTTCTCACGAAATAAAAGAAATATAAGAAGCCTCTGAATGGTAAAAGGAAGATGGCAAAGAGGTTTGGGTTGTTAATGGGATATTCACTAGTTTTTAATGACTTTTGTTTTCTTGTCCTAAATATATTATACTTAGAAGAATAAGAAAACCAACAAAAATCACTGACAAAAATGCCCCAACAAAAGTCTGCCCTCTTTAGCCCCCACCCCCCAAAAGCAGTAAAGAAGTCTAACACAGAAATCTTTAACATAGTCACTTTACTACAGCAAAGTACAATAGAAAATACTGTGAGCAGACCCACATCCACATAAGTGAAGACTGAGGAGAAGCTTAGATTTCCACTTTTATAAGGCTGAAACAAAAGTGCTCTACCACCTCTGTTTGGCCAAGAATGCCAAATTGGGAGCTGGAACTGTCATTCTAATATTGAGAATATTCTACCCACCCCAACACAAGGAGAAATGAATAAACTCCATCCCCTCCTCTGTAAAAAAGAACTTCCTATCCCCCAAACAGAAGCTGTGTGTGAACAGAAGCTGAATTGGGAACCTAAGAACTTTCTTCCATGGAGCAGTAATGTTGTGCCATGTCTTCTCCTCATAGGATCATATCAGAGAAAGTCAACTCAATAAAACAGAGGCTGCAGTACGATTCAGTCACATAATAACACAAACATTCAAATTTCAATTAAAATCCACTTAGCATACCAATCCAACACAACATTAATAGACATGTTAGAAATTATTTTAAAATATTTTAAAGCAATGCTCATCAACACAGATACAGCTAGCAATTATAAATATGCTTGAAGCAAATGAAAAGTTTTAAAACCTGAAAATTAAACAGAAAATAGTTGTAAAGAAACAGAGGACACATAAAGAACCAAAGAGAAACTTTAAAACTGAAAAGTATAATTGAGATTAAACAAAACAAATTAATTAGTGACTTTTCTCGTCTTGATAAAGTACCTGGCAAAAGAACTTAAGGGTTTTCTTTAGTCTAGGACCCAGTCAATGGAATAGTGCTACCCACAGTGTAGAAGACATAAACCAGAGGAATAAATGATCCTTTATACATATACGCCCAGTACAGGAACTGAGGTACAGACCAAAAATATGCACAGAGTTTTATAAGATTTTTCACATCATCCTTTAGCAGTAACCATATTGGTGGATTTACAACTTCTAGCACAAAAATATGCATGCCCCTTAGGTTATTATAGGAAATTTAAGTAGTGTTTTTACAAAAAGAACAGATGTTTTGGGCAAGTGTGGGGTTGTGACATGTCCCAGTAATTTGCTGATGCCAGTACGATTTTTGCTATTTTAACAAATAAGACACATTTTAGCAAGTGTTTCCCTAAAGACCACTAGAAATGGCAGCATCTTCAAGGCATTCACAGACTGCAGTTATTGTGGTTGTCTGTCCTGTCCTAGCCTGAGACTGAGCTCATAGTGTCTTTATTATTTGAGTGCAGATTCCAAAGTCCTAGCAGTTATTGCTACAAATACCAACAAGCACACATCACTAGGCGTACATAGGGCTTTTATCAAATATATCTGATATTACTTACGCATCAACCATTCAGAACAAAGTTACACTGAGGTCATATACTGAGGTCACACTTCCACATTCTGTTAATTTTTCCTAATCACTTTTATGTTACATGTTTTTTATCTCCCCTCTCCCTTGAGGCCTCTTTTCCTTCTTCCCACTCTAATGTCCCCTTTCTAGCTTCCTGGCCTCTACATGCACTACAAGTTACACATACAAGTCTCAGAATTCAAAGGTATAATTCTGACATGAGACAGAAGATGCATTTGTCTTTCTGAATCGGCACTTTCATTTCATGAAACTTCTACTATCCTCTTTGTTTCATTGGCAATAAAAATGATAAGTCATCATGACCAAGCTGACTTCCTCCCAGAGATGCAGGTATGGTTAACAGCACCCTCATGGTTGCTATGAACCATCCTTAACTCCAGTTCCAGGGGAATCCAAAGCCCCCTTCTGACCTCCGTGGCATTGCACAACACAGATGCACTCACATACATGCAGGCAATACACTCATACACATAAAATGAAAATAACAAATAAAAATATTTTTTTAAAAATCTAATAACATAGTCTTTAAAAACACTATCCAGAAGAGATAAAGATGGTAACTCATAATAATATGAATAAAATGGTGCAGCCATTAAGATTTTGGATGTCTTTAGCAGTGAAGTCTGGACCTCTCTCACAGATTGTCATGGTGTCTGTGCCTGAGAGCACATCTCTGGGAGCCACAGTTGACTCTAGCCAGCATGAGCAGCAGGGTGCATCAGGGTGTTGGATCTGGGTTTCTTCAAATGTAGAGATAGGATCCATTGCTTTTATTTCTCCTTTTTTATTTCATAATCAAGATATTTGTTGATTGTGTAGAAGATAAGTACACAAACATTTCAATTAATACACAATAATTTTAAAATAGATTTTATTTTTATTTGTGTATGCATATGTTTGTATGTGCATGAAGCTGCAGTATCCACAGAGGCCAGAAAAGGGAGTCAGAGCTTCTGGAGTTGAAGTTATAGGTAGCTGTGGCAAGCTCCATCTGGATGTTTGGGAAGGGAATTCGGGTCCTCTGGAAGAGTTCTTGACTCCTGATCCATCTCTCCAGCCCTCTTAAAAGTCATGCATTGTGTTTGTTAAAATAGTTATTCCAGTCACAAACTAACTTCCATCTTAGAGAAATATTTTTCTAAAGATGATCTCATGTGCCAATACTATGAAACACATAATCTTTACTTAACTCTCACTGATTCACAATTTTATATCATATACATCACACATTCAGATTCTCAGTCTTTCAGAACACATTATTAAAATTATTAGGATAACTGAACCACCATGATCAGAGATGTTACAGAGAGCACAATATTTTGACAGGGCAATGACCAAGGAGTGGTTTTCTCTAGGAAATATTTCTACTAAAAACATGGGAATACAAATAATTCAAAATATTCAAGATAAATTCAATGCAGACTGAACTTCCAAATTGCCATTGAGTATGCTTTGTAATGTAAGATCTAAAACTAATCCACACCTATGGGATGTATGCTGACAGCCAAAACAGCCACAGTCTTACGATTCTGTATCCTACCAGTTTATGATTTTTTAAAAAATAGACAAACATTCCATGCCCCTGTTCTGGAACCAGCTCCAATCTGGCCCCTCTATGGCTCACATCTACTCTGTTTAGCTAATTAGGCCTCCCCATGTTGTTCTCATTCCTGCCTTGAACGTAGGACCCCCCTCCTACTTGTCCTACCTGAGAGATCTAGATTATCCTTCCAGAACACAGCCACTGGATCCCCAAAGTCCCTAACTGGATTGAGGCCTCTTCACCCTACTGGAGAACTCTTAACTAGCCAGCCTGGAACCACCCTGTTCCACCAATAAAAAATCAAAAGTGAGAACCTGTACAGACCAACTATTCACACTATTTCAGAAAGCAACCAAGCTACATCAACAATATAGACAGAACCAAACTTCAACTAAACAAAGGCAGGCTAGAAGTTCATACCAGACACACAACCAAGAAAAGAAATCAGATGCCTAGGCCACAAAGCAAGAACACAATTAATATGAAAAACCAAGATAATATGTCCCCACCAAAACCAACCAGTCTTACAGAATTATACTACAATAAGAAATACCCAGAGGTATCCCAGGATGCAAAATGTAAAAGAACAATCATAAACATTATCAAAGAATTCTATGACTTTGAAGAACATATAAGAAACTCAAAGAACTCAAAAAATACAGGAATAAATTCCTGACTGAGGCTCAAGAAAATATGAATATATGGCTGTTCAGGACTTGAAAAGTGAATTCAAGAAAAAGAAATATTGAAGAAAATGCAAACCAAAATGAAAATTTCAATATGCACAAGAATGGAATATGCAGGAACTGTGGGGCATCTTTAAGAGAACTAGTCTTCACATCATAGGCATAGAGGAAGAAGAAGAATCCCAGGTCAATGGCATAGATCAGATCTTCAACAGGATTATAGAAGAAAACGTCCCTAAATTAAGACATACCTATACAAATACAAGAAGCACACAGAACACCAATTAGGCAGGACCAGAACAGAAACTACCCATGGCACACACTAAAACACTACATATACAGAGAAAAGAAAAAGAGGATACTGAAAGCTGTAAGAGAAAAACAAGTTACATATATAGGAAAACCCACCAGAATTACAGCTGTCTTTTCTTCTTTTAAAGTTTTTTTTTCATTGAATTTTTGTGTATTTCATACAGTACATCTCAATCAACCTTCATCATGTTTATACCCCCTTCCCCACTGGCACCTTCTCATAGCTCCCACCCCCACTGGAATTTATATAGTCTGTCGTTTGTCTTAAGGCCCATTTTGTCAAGTTAGTGTCCTTGGACAACCCTCATCTACTGAGGTCTAATCAGCCTATCTAGAGTCTCTTGCTTTAGGAAGACCAGCTCTTCCTCACCCAGCAGCAATCAGTTGCCAATATTTCTTCAGCTAAGATTGAGGTTAATTGTCCATTTCCCCAGTTCCATGCTGGGTTTCTGTCTGTTTGAGTTTGCATGGGTTCTCTGCATGCTGAAACCATTGCTGTAGGTTCATATGATCAGGGTTCCAGGAGCTTGTAGGATTCTATTTCCATATGGTCATGCACCTCCTACCTGATTCTCACAATCTTTCCACCCCCTCTTCCTCAATGGTCCCTGAGCTGTGGTTGGGTGTAGTTTAATATAGATGTCCTGTCTAAGGACCAACAGCTGTCTTTTCAATGCAAACTATGAAAAACAGAAGAGCTTGGACCAAAGTATTCCAAGTTTTAAATGACTACATATACCAACCTAGAATGATTTACCCAGCAAAATTTTCTATCATATTTGAAGGAGAAAGAGAAATTTCCCATGGTACAAATAGACTGAAATAATTCAGGTCCACCAAATCAGCCCTACAGAGAACACTTGAAGTAATACAAAGGACTAAAGAAAGAAATGACCATACTCAAGAGTTAAAGAAAAAAAATGAAGATATAGAGTACAGAAGCACAAAATAAACTAAGAACACAAATAGAAAAAAAAATGACAATAACCAATTCACATCCTGGCCCAGTCAAAAGACACTTGCTAGTTGAATGGATTAAGAAACAAAATCCATCTATTTGTTGTCTACAAGAAACTCATCTTACCTCCAAGGATAGGCACCACCTCAGGGTGAAAGGATGGAAAACATATTCCAAGAAAATGGCTCTAAGAGGAAAGCAGGGGTTGTGATTTTAATATCTGAAAAAATAGACTTCAAATTAAAATTAATCAGAAGAAATGAAGAGTAGTGCATTCTGTTCAAGGAAGCAATCAGCCAAAAAGACATCACAATCATGAACATATGTACATCAAACTCTGGTGCACCCAATTTCATATAAAAAGTAATACTGGACTTCAAGATACAGATTAACAACAATTCAGTAATAGTGACTTCAAGACCTTACTTTCTCCAATAGAAAGGTCATCTGAAAAAGAATAAACAGAGAAAAATCTGAATTAAATGATATCACACATCAAATAGATATCTACTGAATATTCCACCCAAGTACCAAAGAATCACATTTTACTCAGCAGCCCATGAAAGTTGCACTAAAACAAACCACATTCAGACTCACAAGTCAAATCCCAACAAATATTAAAAAATTGAAATAATTTCATGTATTCTATCAGACCACAACACAATAAAATTTAAAATCAAAGGCAAAAGAAGCTCTAGTAACTACATGAACTCTTGGACATTAAACAACACATTCCTGAATGATGAATGAATCAAAGAAGAAATCAAGAAAAAAAAAAAGTATTCCTGGAACTAAATGAAAATGATAACACAGCACAACAAAACACCTGGGACACAGTAAAAGCAGCCCTAAAAGACAAATTTATAGTTCTAAACACTTACATTAGAAAAATCAGAAAGAGCACACATAAATGACTTGATGGTACAACTCATGAATTTAGAAAAGCAAGAACAAACCAAACCCAAACCCAGAATATGAGAAGAAATAATAAAAATCAAAACAGAAATCAATGAAACAGAAGCAAAGATTCTTTGAAAAGATAAAGAAGATATACAATCAACTGAGCTAACCAAAGGAAAGAAAGAATAAATCAAAATAAACAAGATGAGGACAAAGGGGAAATATCACAACAGATGCCAAAAGACACAGAACTTTATAAGGAAATAACTTTAAAAACCTATACTCTATTAAATGTGAAATTCTAAAAGAAATTGACAAATTTCTAAAGTCAATGGATCCGTCAAAGTTAAACCAAGAGGACATCAACAGTTTACACAGATCCACAACAAATAAGGAAATTTAAACCCAATCCATAAAGTCCAGGCCCAGATGTATTTACAGCAGAATTTTATCAGACCATCAAAGTTCTGCAACAAATACTACTTAAATTATTTAAAAATATAAAAACACAGAGAGAACTCCCAAATTCCTTCTGTGAAGTCAGTATTACTCTAATACTGAAACATGCTAAAGACACAACAGATTTCAAAACAAAAAACAAACTCTAGAACCATATCCCTAATGAAGATGGATGCAAAAATTCTCAAGAAAATATTCATAAACCGCATACTCACACATATCAGAAATATCATCCACTATGATCAAACTAGCTTTATTCCAGAAATTCAGGGATGATTCAATATACCTGTCAATAAATGGAATAGATCATATAAAGGGACTGAAAGAAAAAAATCAGGTGACCATCTCAAAAAACGCAGAAAAGGACTTAAAGAAAATGCAACATGCATTCAAGATAAAAGTCCTAGAAGGAATTAGAATGGAGGGAATATAACCTCAACATAATTAAGGCCATGTACATAAACCCACAATCAACATCATTCTAAATTAACAAAAGCTTGAAGCATTCCAATTAAAATAAGAAACCATACAAGGCTAGTCCCACTTCTTTTCAATGTAATACTTGAAACTCTTGTAGAGCAATAAGACAAGAGGTAGAAATTAATGGGGTATTAATTGGAAAAGAAGAGGTCATATTATCCCTATTTGTAGATGATAGATATGATATAATATGATACTTAAAACATCCCAAAAATTCCACCAGAAAACTTCTAGAAATGATCAACACTTTCAGTAGAGTGGCAGGATACAAAATCAATTTATAAAAATCTGTAGCCTTTCTATATAGCAATATCAAGCAATCAGAGAAAGAATTCATGGAAACACCCCCATTCGCTATAGCCTCAAAAAAAAAATAACTAGAGATAAACCTAACCAAAGAGATTAAAGACATCTACAATAAAAATTTTAAATCTTTGAAGAGATTGAGGAAGACATAAGGATATTAAAAGGCCTCCCATACGAATTGGTAGATAATACTGTGAAAATGATTGTCCTACCAAGAGTGATTTACAGATTCAATGCAATAACAATCAAAATCCCCATGACATTCTTCACATAAATAGAAAAAAAGAAATCCTAAAATCTGTCACCTGAGTTCTCTTAGGGTCCCTTGTTCCTGGCATTAGACAAACCATATAACACACCTTTATCTGAATTTTTCATAGTTTATATTCACGGTAGGGGAAATAGAGTAACTTACAAAGCCAAACACCAGGCACCCCACACGCGGCGCCCCACACCTGGGGCCCCGTTCTGCTCTGTGGCTGGGCAGCTTAGCCATTTCAGATTGCTTCCACGCCCCACCCACAGTATCTATTAGCTTTTGCCCACGCCTCATGGGCCCACAGTCTTGTCCCAGGTCAGTAAATGCCCCCTCTTGTGTCCATGCGGGCAAGACACCAGGGACATTTTTCCACACTGCTCACTTCTAAGATGGCGCCAATGCTCCTCCCTCCTCAGCTAACTCTCTGAAGCTCCCTCTCCATAGCTAACTCTCCACAGCCAATTCTCCACAGCAGCCCCTGCCCCTCAGAGGAATAAGTAACCCTTGGGACACACTCCATCCCTTCCTCCAACTCTGACAATCTTTCCACCAATCTTCCTCTGAGGTCCCTGAGCCTTGTAGGGGGTGACAGATGTAGGGAAATCTCTCTTGTATCATGGTGAGATAGTGACTTCTTGGTCCTCTCTATTATTTGTCTTTAAATTGTGGCCATTGATCTATCTCAGTTGTGTTTCTTCTACTATAAAGACAAACGGAAGGAAGTAGACACATCTAAACAAACATGAATGTAAATACAAATGCCTAGAGGATATCCCAGTAGGTGTACTATATTCATTAAACAGTATACTTGTAATGGTTTCCTGGCTAGGGCCTGTAGCCTTTCCCGACACAGAGGGTTGGCTTGGTCTACAGCACCAGATGTATGTTCCACCCCTAGGAGCAGGCCTTATCCAGTTAGAAATTTGTCAGTTGTACGTATGTTAGTCAAGCCATTATTGCACTTGTAGGCATTGCTTGGCATGTCCATAGTGTGCAGTATGCAGGGTCCATTGTCGAGTAGAATCAGAGGGGATCCTTTCTTCCCCAACCATCTGCATAGTGCCTTCTGGTACTATAAAAGTCATCCATCCAGTGGCATGGAGTTTCTGGCTTAGTCTCAGCTCCATCTCTTCTTTTTCTCCTGCACTCAGCTCACATCATGCAGTGTCATCAGCAACATGGCCTTACTGACCTTTCTAGTGTACAACCAACATTAGTGGCAATAGTGTTGGCGAATTTGAGGACCTCTAGGATCTCTCTCTGACCAATAGCTCATAGGAGGGCAACTCACCCCTGGTACTGTAGATTTTCTTAACAGTTTTATAGTTTGTGAGCCTCTGTTTTAATCTTACCCAACCATAAAACTTCCAAGAATCTTAAAGCTATAGCTGGCCTTTGTTTCTTCAGGTATCTTTCAAGCCGGTTTCACAGCTGTCTTTTTTCCGGAGTCCTTTGACCTTACACAAGTTAAAATGTCCCGGTTTTTTTTGTTGTTTTTGTTGTTTGTTTGTTTGTTTGTTTGTTTCTCTCTCAAGTTCTGCAACTGAATCTGCCAGTACCTCCCTAGCCTTTTCAGTTTCCCCTGCTTTGGGAAAATCTTTTATTATGCAAAGCGGCCATGCCCCCTTTCTGAATTCTCTGCTTGTGTCCCAGGCCTGTAAAAGTTTTTCTAGCCCTTCTATAACCTTTAACAAATTTTCATATACCCACAACTGGGCTATTTCCCCACATTTACAACACAGCTGTGGCCCAGCTCCTTTTCAGTTATATATTTTATAAACCATTGTAAGATCCACATCAGCATCACCATTAGCTCCCTGGCTTTTTACAAACTCCCACAGTTTTTCATTCCTAGCACTGTCATCCTGCCGACTATGCCAATTTGCCACCTGAGTTCTCTTAGGGTACCTTGCTCCTGGTGCTATTAGACAAACCTTTATCTAATATAACACCTTCATCTGAATTTTTCATTGTTTATATTCAAGGTAGGGGAAACAGAGTAACTTACAAAGGCAAACATCCAGTGCTCCACACCTAGCGCCCCATTCCACTCTGTGGCTCGGTGGCCCACCATTCCAGATCACTTCTTTGCCCTGCCCACAGTCTCTGTTAGCTTTCACCCATGCCTCGTGGGCCTGCGGTCTCACCCCAGGTCAGTAAATGCCCCCTCTTGCATCCATGTGAGCAAGACACTGGGGCCATTTTTCCCGTGTTGCTCGCTTCCAAGATGGTGCCAATGATCCTCCCTTTGTGGCTAACTCTCTGCAGCTCCCTCTCCACAGCTAACTCTTTACAGCCAATTCTCTGCAGCAGGCTCTGCCCCTCAGAGGAATAAGTGCCCCTTGGGACACAAATCCATACGAAATCACAAAAGACCCAGATAGACAAAGCAATCCTGAACACAAGGAACAAAGCTGGGAGGATTGCCATTCCAGATTTCAAACTATATTATAAAGTTAGAGTCATAAAAACATCATGGTATTGATACAAAAATAGTCACGTAGGTCAATGGAACAAAATAGAAAACCCAAACATGAGTGTATACAATTTCAGCCACCTGACATTGGACAAAGGAACCAAGAACACAATCTGGAGGAAAGACAGCATCTTCAACAAATGGTACTGGTGAAACTGGATCTCCACATGTACAAGAATGAAATTAGACCTATATCTATCACCCAGCACAAAACAACTCTAAATAGATCAAAGACTTCAATGTAAAAACCTGAAACACTGAAACTGTTAGACAAAAACCTAAGCAGTATTCTACAAGATATAGGTGCAGAAAAGGAATTCCTAAATCAGGCATCAGTTGCTCAAGAATTATGATCAACAATTAGTAGTTTGGACCTCATTAAACTAAAAAGCTTCTCTATACCAAAGTAAATAATCAAGGGGAAAGGAAACCCACAGAGGGGGAGAAAATCTTCTCCAGCTATACATCTGACAGAGGGTTAATATTTAGAATATACAAGTAACTCAAAAAACAAAGAATCAAATAAACTAATGACCCAATTTAAAAATGATCTATGGGTCTAAACACAAAGCTCTTGAAAGAAGAAATCAAAATGGCTTAGAAACACATGAAAATATGTTCAACATCCTTAGTAATTAGGAAACTGCAAATCGTGTCGCATACCTTTAATCCTAGTACTCAGGAGACAGAGGTAGGGGAATTTCTGTGAGTTCAAGGCCAGCTGGTCTACATAGTGAGTTCTAGGACAGCTGGGGCTACAGGGAGACCTTGTCTCAAAAAGACAGAAAAAAAAAATGATTTCATCTTACCCCAGTCAGACTGGCTAAGATCAAGAGAACAAATGGCCTCAAACATCAGCAAGGATGATGGAAAGGGGAACCTTCATTCACTGCTGGTGGGATTGCGAACTGGTGCAACCACTGTGGAACTCAGTATGGATAACTCTTAAAAAACTGAAAAAAAAAAGGGCTGGAGAGATGGTTCAGTGGTTAAGAGCACTGGTTGCTATTGCAGAGGACCCAGGTTCAGTTCCCAGCACCTACATGGCAGCTAGCAACTGTCTATAACTACAGTTCCAGGAAATCTGATGCTCTCTTCTGACCTCTGTGGGCATTGTAGAACATGGGTGCAATTACATACATGTAGGCAAAACACTCATACACATAAAATAAAAATGATAAATAAAATATTTTTAAAAAACTAAAAATAAATCTGCCATGTAATCCAGTTATACGAGTCCTGCATATACCCAAAGGACTGCATATACCCAAAGGACTCCAGTACAGCCTTGTTTATTGCTGCTCTTTTCATAATAGCTAAGAAATGGAAGCAACCTAAATATCCCTCAACAAATAAATGGACAGTGAAATATGGTACATTTGTACAATAGAGTTCTACTCAGTGGTAAAGAAAAATGAAATCATGAAATTTTCAGATAAATGGATGGAACTAGAAACTGTTAGACTAAGTGATGTAATGCATACTTGGAAAAACAAGTGATCTATGTTCTCCTTTCATTAGTGGACCCTATCTCCAGATCCTTACATGTAAATATATACTTTGATATAACCATAGGAGCCAAGATTTAAAAACAAAAGGAAATGAACCATGGGGGTAAAGAGCAAGAAGGAGCTTGAGAGAGGGGGATAGTAGGAGACAGGTGTTATCAAAGGGAATATGGGACTACTTATTTAAGGGAATGATGCTAGATAGGTTGACCAGGCTCCAGTGGGTAGACTCACATAAAGGGTTCGATAGGCTTTAACATATATGACAGAATACATGAAATCTGGTGGGGGGAGTTAGCGAGGGTGCAGATAGGGGAGTTCTAAATATTATCAAGATGTTTTGTATGAAGTGCATAAAAGTTCAATACATTGATTTCACCTT
This sequence comes from Nannospalax galili, assembly GCF_000622305.1. Taxonomy (NCBI): domain Eukaryota; kingdom Metazoa; phylum Chordata; class Mammalia; order Rodentia; family Spalacidae; genus Nannospalax; species Nannospalax galili. The sequence goes on along the minus strand of NW_008349068.1, from coordinate 6,412,806 downwards.
CATTTTTTGAAATATTTTTTAATATTTTATTTTATTATTTTTTAAAAATTTTATGTGTATGCGTGTATTGTCTGCATGTAGGTAAGTGCACCTGTGTTGTACAATGCCCAGGAAGGACAAAAGAGGACAGAAAAGGTTGTCAGATCCCCTGGAACTGGAGTTACAGATGGTTGTTAGCTGCCATGTGGGTGCTGGGATTCAAACCCAAGTCTTCTGCAAGAACAGTGTTCTTAACCACTGTGCCATCTCTCCAGCCCATGATTTCACCTTTAAAATAATTATTTAAACTTAAGAAATTGAATGAGGTAGATTTCCCTCTTTAAAAATGTTTCAAGAGCTACTGAAAACCCTCATTTACAAAACAGTTGATAGCAATATCCTAGGAGTTGTACAAGGTGAACAGGAGTAGTGAATCTCATGATGCATGATTAATCAGACTTGATTTCTTTCTCTTCTACTTTGTCAGATGCTGGTCTTTCCTACTTTTCAGTCTCTCAGCTTCCTGTAGATAGGTCTTTAGTTTTTTGGTTAGCCTAGTCTTTGCCTGGTTTCCCTCCACTCCCTCTTCCCTCGGTGCACATTTTGTCTGAACCTCTGTCCTTTTCTGCTTCAATCCTTGCTTCCTTTCCAGCTTTGCTGATGCAGGTCTGGCTGATAATCCACTGGGCTCTCACCACCCCTTTGGCAGAGCTGACCTTCCTCTCATGCATCCTGGCAGCCAGGGAGCTGCTGATGCTGCAGGCCCCTGCTCCAGAGCCTTCTTAGCAGCATTCCTGGGCCAGGTCAACTGAACTACTACTACAAGATTGGTGGGAGAACCAAGTCAGGATCTATTGCGTTTCTACCTTAACGTACTTTTTCTTATATGTTTGCACAGGCACAGCTTCTAATCAGCCATCTTTCCTAGAAGAACAATGTTACTCTTTTTCACTTCTCCATTTGTCTCTTACAGTATCTAAAAGATTTTTAATTTTCCAAACAATCCTCAGAGTTTATATTTGGTTATATCAAATACATATTCTATGTAGTAATTTGCTTTTCCTATTTTGCTATCAAGGCATTCATTCATTTTCATGCTTTGAAATTTTCATTTGAAAGCTTATTATAAGTAAGAGCTTTTTTTATATTTGTCCTCCTCCTCCTTCCATTCCTGACACATCACATTTATCACAATCATGAAATCAGTTCCTATTCCAGAGTTTCTTTTTGCAGTTTCAAAAATGTTTGCAAATGGTGGTGCTCGACTTTAATCTCAGCACTCAGGAGACAGACAGAAGCAAATCTCTGTGCGTTCAAGACCACCCTGGTCTACATAGCACAGTTTTGTATCATTTTGTTCCTCCTTCTGAGTCTTAGCTACATATTTCAAATTGAGAAAACCAGTTCTAATGAGGCCTTCCTCCATTCACCTTCTCCATTCCTCGTGTACAAGCCAAACTTTTTCAGCTGTTTGTCTCTGGAGTAGGTTTATATGCCCCCTGTGAAAGGAATGGAAGAATAGGAAAATGGCAGAAGGTGATGAAAACCAGTATTCTTCCCTCACTCTCAAGTACCTCAGCTGGGAACTTCCCAAATAAGTCAGAACCTGGATAGAAAAACAAAGTGGGGTGGGGGAACAGGGTAAAGAGAAAGTATTTTCAGATGATAAAGCACTTAAAAATCTGTATATGGAAGTTGAACCCTGGTAAAAAGAGTTATGTAATTGTAGCCTTCATCACTACTTAACAGAGCATTCCTTCAACACCTTTCAAAGCCACTTAATTGGGATTAGACAGCCTCTCCGCTTATCTGGAGAAAACTGACTCTCTCTTCCTCAGCATATATTGATTGCCTGTAGCTCTTCAACTTGAGGGAAACATGGAAGGAGTTGAAGGTGGACTTGAAGAAATGGAAATAATTCAAAGAGATATGCTCATGTATGATAGTCATGAAAAAGCTTTAAAAGCCACTACAGTCCCTGGAGTGTAATATTGCACAACATGGCTCCGTGTAAGCTACACATTATGAATTTGGCCAAGTTAATTCTGGCATCAGGACAATATTTACCAGAAAATTAAGCAAAATATTTCCTTAGCTATTTCACAATTACATATTGTCATTGCAAGGAAAATGGGAATCATTGAAATGGAAATTATTTTGACTCATACAAATCTAGAATCACCTGTTTTGCATTACTGAAAGATTTTTAACATAATTAAAGAAAACACAAATTAAAAGCAACTGAAGACAAAGGCAAGCTCCCATTAAATCATGGGAACAGCCTGAGCAATTCCATTTTTAGCGCTCTTCATCTCTAATTCTTAACTGCTCTGAGCATATAATTGGCTTTTGGTGCTTCTGGATGGGCAGGTGTTGTTGAATGAGACCAGAAAGTGCTCTGTCTTTCAGATAATTTGGAAAGTATTGTGCTCTCATTAATTTCTTCTGGACACAAGCCACCATGGCTCTTTGTCCCTGAAGTCACTGCTTTGCCAAGAGAAGAGCTTCTTAACCCTTGCTGCTGCTGATTCTGAGGGGCCTACGTATTCTTAGATGGCAATACAGTACTCCTTAAATGCCTCATGAGCATCTTATATGTGGCTTATGAACCCATCGTATTCAGTGTAATGCTTTCCTGCCAGAGAAATAACTTGAGTGAATGGAAAAAGCCAATAAAGACCCCGTGAGCATTGTGCTGTAGAGACCTACAGTCTGTTCCACAATTCCTGCTGGGAAGGAACATGTATCTCAGGCACTTTTTAAAGATTAAAATCACTCTAATTAGCATTGCTATTATCAATATAGATATTAATGATATCACGGTTTTGTTTTGTTTTTTTCCTCTGCTTTTGCTTTTCTCCCCCAGGATATTATTCGGTAGCAGGAATTTAGAAACTTGGTTTTCTTCATGTAGCTAAACCATCTTAGAATACCCATCACCCTGCTCCCAGTCCTTGCTAGCAAGAAAAGCGAGCATGGAAACCATTTGGTTTCCTTATACTAGATGTGTTCTAGAAGTGGCACACTATTTTCATGTTTTCCATGTTGGGATGAAACATGAAAATCCATGTAGATTTGGATGGACTGGCAACTGTACTGACAAATGGCACATTAGTACATGGTGAATGATACTGCTGGACACACAGACTTTATGTTTACTTTGTTGAATATTTTTCCTCATTAGGTATACTAGCTCTGGAAAAACTTAGGAGTGGCTGGTCACCTGAAGTGGCCAGGGAAAGAAGCACAGACCTGTGGTCTCAGCCATGTCATCGCTTGATCATAGGAGTAAAAACGTATCAAATGCTTCCCTTTTCTTTCTCCATGTCCTGGTCATGGTACCAAACATGCTTCTGTGGAGAAACAAAGAAGCCTAAAATGAGAACTCATTGTTTTTAGTTCTGAAAATACAGTTTGAAAGACCGATAAAGGCTCTTACATGAATTCTTCCCACAGTCCAGAGTTTCTGTATTTAGTACCTACAGCCTGAACTTGCTTCTCCAAAAGAACAGCCAGTGACATGAGTGAGAATGGAGATGACAAAGAAAAGAAAGCAAATAAAATTTAATTTTATCTCGTTAAGAAAAGTACAAAGGGGCTGGAGAGACAGCTCAGCAGTTAAGAAGCACTGGCTGTTCTTACCAAAGACCCAGGTTTGAATCCCAGCACCCACATGGCAGCTAACGACTTGTCTGTAACTCCAGTTCCAGGGGCTTTAATGCCCTCTTCTGTCCTCTGTGGGTATTGCACAGCATGGGTACACTTATACACATGCAGGCATAATGCTCATACACATAAAATAAAAATAAAAAAATAAAAGTACGTAAAGAGGAAAGTAGTGCTGGAGAGAAGAAAACTGTTGAGGAATAAGACAAAATTCATCTCTTTTTCTGCGTGTTTTCTTTAGGACAGTTCAATTCAATTTTTCTTCCCTTCTAATCTCCAACATTTTCCTATCTCCTTTTTCCTTTTTATCACTTCTATTTTTCTTTCCAATTAAACAAATATAAAATTAATTATTCCTCCACTAGTAAGGAAAAAGAAACAAACATCCCATAGGAACTCAACTTAGAGGTTTTTGTAAAACTGAGAAGCTTCAAAAGATTATCATTGGCAATTCTCTATTCAAGTCACATAATGTATTTCAAAGCTAATCCACACATTTTCCTTTATCCTTCTTGTTCTTAATTCAATGGCTTATAACTAGAGTCATCAAAGTACATTTCAGCATTCATAATTTTAAAAATTTAGTTCAAATGTGTGTCTATCGATGTTCACTAAAAGCGATCCAAGACTCAACTTGAGGCAGTCCTCAGAAGAACATTGCCCTTGGCACCAGTTTTCTTTGTGCAGCGGTTTCACAGGTGACTGCCCTGCCTCTGATCTGCCACACTTTCTTTCCTTAAAGATTATTTAAAAGCTAATTCTCTCTCTTGGGGGCTGGAGAGATGGTTCAGTTATGAGCAATGGCTGCTCTTGCAGAGGACCCAGGTTCACTTCCCAGCACCCACATGGTGGCTAACAAATATCCATAGCTCCAGTTACAGGAGATCTAACACTCTCTTTGACCTCTGCCAGTATTGTATAACACAGGTGCACTTACATACATGCAGGCAATACACTTATACACATAAAATAAAAATAATAAATAAAAATTAATTTAAAAAATTTAAAAACTAATTCTCATTTTTCTATTTCTTTCTACCTTTCTAGTTTTACCACTTTTACTTTATTCTCTAGCAGTGTGATACTTACCACAATGTCTAGGCATCATGCGGGGGAAAAAAAAACCCAGAGCTATATTGAGCATATGGTAGAGAGAAGAGCTTGAGAAGACAAAAACTTAATTAAGTTTATACATGGAAGAAGGTGCGGGATACACATCACGTTTCTGTCACTAGGATGTGAAATCCATAAAGGTCAAGCATGTTTTCAGATTGTTTACTGCTGAACCTCCTTTTCTATAATAACACCTTGTCAATAGTATTTTCCCACAAAGAAATTAAGTCCATTCACTCCTTTGTCCATGGAATTGATCTCTTTTGAATCCCACAGCTGTTCTGTGATTTACATAGTTTGTGTGATATCACAGAGCAGTTTCACATAAAAAGTTCTTACTCTAGATATTCTCCAAAGCATGTCCTGAGAAGGAAGCTTATGTGATAACTAATGGAAAAAGCCATTAGTTGAAAGGCTGAAAGATGAGAGGGTGAGCCAGAGAAGGAAATTTGAGAGTTTTCTAACCAAGCTGGCTACTGGCTTCTAGCAAGTGCATTTTGGCTTCTCAAACCTTCCCAAATATATGTGAATTACTCAAATATAGAACAATTCATGAGCCTGGGAAAGTAAGGGGGGAAAACCGCACACTGACTTCCTCTTATTCCCTGTCTGCCACTGGCCCAAGTTTCACACTTTACCTGACATCTCTGAAGAGCAGTTGAGGAATCAGGGATCCCAAAGCTCCTACCTAGCCATTACATAGGTTTGGTGGTTGCTCTTTGCCAGGGCAAACTTCATTAATCGCAGGAGTGCTGACCTGATGCCAGATCTCAGGTAAAATACAAAACATTATTTGGATGCCTCTAGCCAGAAACCTTGGCAAGCGAGGCTACACAGGATGAATGTAAACTAGCCTGTCAGTACTAGCGGCCTAAGCCTTGGAGAGGCTGTGTCCTGCAATATGAGCGTTGCTGGACTGGGACCTCAACCTTAGGTATTTTGGCGTTACAGCTCCCTTTCTCCATTTGCAGTCTTCATTTCATTTGAGTTCTAGGTGTTTAGACTTAAATCAAGAGGGAGACAAGCAAATAAGGAGAAAAGTATAAAATTTAAATCATATTATACATATGCAACTCACTATTAAATGTACAGACACACACACACACACACACACACTCATCTATTAGAAGCCCTGTTTATTTTTGAACTGGTTTTTTTTTGTAGGGGAAGAATTTCTTAACTTCATTGATCAGCAATGTATTTTTCAGACACAAAACTGAAACAATATGAAGAATCATGTTCTTTACTTTTATCTGTTTAATGAACTTCCATGCTTTCATTTTAAATGAGTTCCAGCATTATAAAATAAATATAACATAGGAAAGGAATATAAATAACTACACTATGAGCATTAGGTCTGCTGTTTACTCACTGATTGTGTGTGCAGATAATTGTTAATTTAAAACTAATATAGAACTTCTTTGTTCATTTAACTCTAGGGTGTTCTGAGGAATCAGAAGACACCTAGAGTTTTTAGTTTATTTACTGTCCTTCAATTTCTGATTATAGTATTTACATAGCAGCAGGATCCAATCTGGGTTTGAAGCATAATGCACTTTTGTATACTTGTGGAAAGCTCTGAGCAGTCTACTACCACGCAGGGAGGCAGAGGCAACACACTAGTTATTACGTTTACCCCAGGAACACTGCTACATAGAAATTAACACAAGACTTTAAAAGGAGTGACTCAGACCCAATTTGGAGTAACTGCCTCAAAGTTTTTTTTCCTAAAGATCAAAGTCAGGTCTGGTACCTACTAATTTAAGAAGAGTTCTTCTGATCAAATTATCTACTCTCTAGCATCTGTATGTGGCAGGGTACTTCAAACAGGTGGCAAGCCAGAGGGAATGCTATTTTACTCTTCCTTGGTTGGAGCAACGCTTTAGAGTTGCTGGTTTGCTTTGATACTGACCTATACTCATTCCTATTATTGAGCAACATATAAAGGATGCTCCAATTATTTTCTCTTCTAAGTGTTCTCCCTATCATCCCAAAGACTTTGTTTTACCTGCTAATAGTTTATGTACATGTGGACCCTTTAAGAGAATATTATGCCATCCTAGTTCCAGTTCTTTTACAATAATTATTCTAAAAAATAATTTAAAATTAGAGGATATTATTCCTATACTATTGAACTAGACTAGACTAGATCGAACTAAACTAGACTAGACTGAAAGGCTAGAGGAAAGGAGAGGTATAAAGACACAGTTATTATGAAAAATATTTAAAGCACTGAGGATAATACTCAGCACCAAAAAAGAGCCTTTCCCCCTCATGTCTTCCTTCTTTTAGAATAATCTAGAACTTCAAATGTGCAGGTTGCCAGTGATTACTTATAACGATACCAAGGTTCACGCAAATGTATTGTGAACATGAAAATACAAATAAATATATTAAAATTTTCTAGTTAGTCTTTTATGAGCTATAATAACATGGTCAACATTATAAAAGGTTTATTAACCTACAAAATTTTTAAAGTTCTAGGTAAATTTAGGGAGAAGAGCTTAAACATTTTAACACTTATAAAAGAAAAAATAATCTACCAATTAGTGAAGAAAGGAAGCCTTTATTCAAGACTATTGTAGTAAGGAGAGAGACTGAGCTCAGCACCACTGAAGCAAAGGTAGGAGTTGAAATGCTGAGTATTTTGGTGGAAACGTGCTGGAGTATATTAAGGAAGTTGTCAGCAAAATTGGATGTGTTTTTGATAACTGATGATGATCGAGTTAGGCTACTGCCTTCCCACTGAGCTGATAGACATAGAGAACTTTTCTTTCTTGGTGATTACATTTCAAAGTGATGACTCCTAGGTCACAAAGACATTTCTGGGTTGTATGACTGACAAGAGGATGGAAGATTATTTTCAAGGAACAGAGACAAATATATAATTCTAAGATTTCTAAAATCTTGGAGGCCAGAAAGAAGTGATATAACACTTTCCCAAAGCTGAAAGGAAACAACTTTCAACTTCAAATTACGCATTAGGAAACTATATCCTTCAAGAATAAAGAAGAAATAAAGACATTTTCACAAAAAGAAAATAAAAACTAAGAGAATTTGTCACAAACAAGCCTAACTTTTAAGAATGGCTGATGGGAGCTGGGCGTGGTAGCATATACCTTTAATTCCAGCAGTCAAGAGGCAGAGGCAGGCAGATCTCTGTGAGATTGAGGCCAGTCTGGAATAGTCTACATACTGAGTTCCAGACCAGCTAGGGCTACAGGATCTGTCTCAAAAAAAAATAAATAAATAAAATGACTAATGACATTCTTCAGACAGAAAGGAAATAATAGAAGGAGGCTTATGACTTTGGTGAAGATGTAGGAAGAAGCCAAATCCATACTAATGATTCTGAAGACTGATTGATTGATTGATTAGAATTTCATATTTATGAAACGACAGAATGTTGTAGATCAAGAGTCAAATTATCTTGGCCTGTCTTTAGTTCCCTTCATAGTCAGTTTCCATAAGTCTGTCTATCTATGACTTAACATCTTTGTAAGGTGATTAAATAAAGATTTTGGAATGTATGACTTAGAAAACTACTGTTTCTATCAACCCAAAGCTGAGAATGTTATAACTCCTGAAACCTTTACAAGAACATTCCTGGGTCTTGGAAGATGGCTCAGCCATTAAGAGGACTGCAAGATGGAAGAGGACTGCAAGATGGAAAGAATAGGAGAGAAAGAGCTATCCTAGGCACAGATAGTTTTAGCTGGAAATTGGAGCCGTCTCACTACTAGGGAGGAATGATTGATGTCCTAGGTACAGTGTCAGTCAATGATCACTCTTGCAGTTTGGAGAGACTTCCTTGTCTAGGCAGGACAATTAATACACTTAACCCTTTCTCATATATAAAGCCCCTAATGTCCAACAGCTACTAGCTGAAGCTAGCCCTTCATGTCCAGGGATGAAAGTGGTAGTCAACCACAAGGTTGCCCTTGACTAGGAGATAAACCTTTGCTTATACAGTCCGAGTGTCATTCAGCTGTAGTAAAGCCTATGATGCTTAAATATCTATCCTAAAAGCCTCCTTCTCCTTCAATCTTCTGATAAGAGGCAATAAGCTGATCTGTTCTGTTTTCAGTTTTGTTTTGTGTGTGTGTGTGTGTGTGTGTGTGTGTGTGTGTGTGTTTATGCCTATTTGGTGATAGCAAACTTTTCTTATGTGTAGATAAGGACAAGAAAAGGGAGAAAAAGTAAAAGAAGGCAAAACAACAAAAAATGAAAAAGAGGGCACTAATCACTGAGTTTCTGCATCTCCTTTGCAGTCTTCTGTTAGCATCATTTTTCCTTCCCAGGGTTTTATGTATCATAGGCAGAAGAGCTTGAACAAAATGTGCTTACTCCATGTTTTATAAAACCACGTCTACATTTCTAACTTGTAGTACTTCAGTGAGATAAATTTATTTGAGATATTTATCTGCAACTCCTCTCCCCTTTCTAGTTATAATCATAAACCATACAAAAACTATTCTAATAGAAAGCTTGTCATTATGGCAGTTACCTCAATTTATTAAAGCATAGGTACTGCTTTGTAAGAATCCTCCTTGAGTATAGAACATGGTAAGTGGTTTCTGAGATTTAAAACAATGACTGTATTAGTCAACTTTTCATCAATGTGGCAAATCCTGAAGGATTTTGGCACTTAGTTCAGAAGTTTCAGAACCAAGTTGGTTCCACTGTTGTGGGGCCTATGGTGAGTGAGCAAATCAGTGTGTCAGGGGTATGTGGCAGACTTGATTCACCTAATGGGGACCAGTAGCAAAGCAAGGACTGACAGGAAAGGGCCAAGGGCACATCTCCAGTAACACACCTCCCCAAACTAGGCCCCACCTTCCACAGTACCACCAGTTCCCAATCTTCCCCAAAGTCTATTCAAATTTAAAAAATCATCAACAAATTAACCCACTGACAAAGGCAAAACCCTAATGATCAGATCACTTCTCAAAAGCCTTATCTGAACACCACATCCAGGACCAAGCCTTCAATTCATGAACTTCTTAAGTGGACATTGCACATCAAAACCATTGCAACCTCTTTCCTTAAGAATATACAAGTCCAAAGTGGGAGTGGTGGTGCACACCTTTAATAACAGCACTCTAGAGGCAGAGGCAGGTGAATCTCTGTAAGATCAAGGCCAGCTGGGACTATAAGACCCTGTCTCAAAAAGACAAGAAAAAATAATACATATCTGAAATCTGTTTCCAAATAATGTGTAGATAAAGAGAAAAAGTGGAAGCAAAAATCAATGCTGCTACTTGATTAGTATCGTGATTCAGAGAGAAAATAAGGCACCACGTCATTGTATGAGAGGAAGGAAAGTAGCTGGTTTTTTTTCATCTTTTGTCTTAGAAATATTTTCTATGTTTACTTCAATTCAGTGCACACACCCACAGTCGGACACTCTTCTTCAGGGGACACTTCATATTTATAATCCTATAACTACGTAGTTCCTTTTACATTCAATTTGATGCCTAAGAATAAACAAAAGTAGGGCTGGAGAGATGGCCCAGTGGTTAAAGTTCTGGCTACTCTTGCAGAGAACCCAGGTTCAATTCCCAACACCCACAACCATCAGTAACTCCAGTTCTAGAGGAATCCAATGCTTTCTTCTGACCTCTGTGGGCACTATAGGATATGAGTGTACTTACACACATGCAAGAAATACTCTCATACACGTAAAAATCATACAAATTTTTTAAAAAAGGATAAACAAAGGTGATGTAGCTTTGCTTAGAACCACTGTGAGGAATACAGTTCTAAGTATTTTCCTAGCTGGACAGGGCTTCTAAAATATTCCAAATTAGAAATGAAGCATGCAAGTAAGATCTATTCTAAAATGAGGTCAATAAATCACATCCTTGAGAAAAAGAATGAAGCCAGTTTTACTATGAGTCCATTGCTCAAAAGTCTTTACAGGCAATTACAATAAAATTGATCACTATACTCTATCATATGGGAATTGGCGAAAGAGCTCAGAAGTACATTATCTTTTGAACTTAGAGTGGTAAAACATCAGATTCTTAACTTTGAGGTTAAAATAAAAGCTAAAAATCTTCCCTAAAATACATGAAGATATGTATTCAATTAATTATTACACACTGTAGTTTAAAATACATTTTGTATTTTAAAGTACCTTTAAAGAATGGATGCAGAGGCTGGAGAGATGGCTCAGAGGACCCAGGTTTGTTTCCCATCACCCACATAGCAGTTAACAACTATCTATAACTCCATTTCCAAGAGATCTGATGTCCTCTTCTGACCTCCATGAGCACTGCGCACCTGATACACTTAACATACATTCAGGCAAAACATTTATACATGCAAAATAAAAATAGTAAATAAAAAGATTTAAAGAATGGGATGCAGTAAAATAATAAATAAAATGTACCCTGGTAAGATGACTCAGCAGATAAAGGCGCTTGCTGCCAAGCCTGACTATCAGAGGCCTGTCCCCAAGGCTCAGTGGTACAAGGAGAGAACTGACTCCTGCAAGTTGTCCTCTGACCCTTGCATGTATGTTATGGCACATCTGCACACATGCATAACACAATAAATAAATAAATAAATAAATAAATAAATAAAT
>NW_008349068.1:6394512-6401347 GCF_000622305.1 Nannospalax galili | reverse complement strand
TTATATATGTATGTAATGAAATTTGTTTAAATAAGACATCTTTCCTGAACAATTAAATATAGATTTGGATGTCATTAGTTAAGTGGTTGTAGGGGCTAAATGTAATGCCTTTTAGCATGCATTGAAGAACAAAAATTGTATATATTTGCACAACTTGTTATAAACGCCTCTATGAATTGAAAAACACTTATACAATTTAGTTTCCACTTCCTGGACCAGCAGACCAATATTTTAATGGATACATTTTCATAAAGGAAATTAAAAAGGTTGAGTGTTAAGTGAAATAAGACAGGCCCAGAAGGACATGCACCACATGGTCTCATTTTATAGTGTACTGAAAAGTTGATATCAAAGAAGCATGAAGTAGTAGATACCAGATTTTGGGACAAGTAAGCAAAGAAGAATGGGGAAAGAATGATTGGTAGATACTCTGTTACAGTTCAAAAGGAGTAAGAAGCTCTGGTGTGCTACTGAAAACTAAGGTAATTACAGATAACCAAATATGTATATCTCAAAAGATGAGAGGAAAGGATTTGTAATGTTTTCATCATAAAATAAATGTTTGAGTAGAAAAATATACCTACTTTGTGTTCTAGTTTGCTTTCTGTTGCTATGATAAAGCAATTTGAGAAAGAAAGGATTTATTTTACCTTTCAGGTTATGGTCCATCATCAAGGGAAATCAGGTCAGGAATTCAAACAGGAACCTAGAGGCAGGAATGAAACAGAGATCATGGTGGAACTCTCTGGCCTTGTTCAACTACCTTTCTTTTTGTCCAATATATAAATATATTTTTTCTCAATGTACATTTTTATTGAATTTGTGTGCATTTCATATAATATATCTTAATCATGTTTAAATCCCTTCCCCCATCCATACCCCTATACCTCCCCCACTGGATTTCATGCATTCTGTCATATATGTTAAGGCATGTTGAGGCAAGCTTCTTTATTCAATTCAGACCCACTTGCCCAGGGATCACCCATAGTGGGCTGGGCTCTCTTACATCAATTAACAATTTTTAAAATGTCCCACAGACATACATGGGCCAATCTGATGGAGAAAACCCTTCAATTGAGGTTCCTTCTTCCCAGGTGTGTCTAGGCACACACCTATGACAACCTGATTTAAGTATTATACAATGTGTACATATATTGACATCATATGGTATGTATTTAATATATACCATTTTATGTTTTTATCTGTCAGTGATTTAGACAGACTTTCATCATTGTAACCAAGTACCTGGTTTTGGAAATTTCAGCCCATTATGGTGGGAAAGGTGTGGCAGTGCATAGTATCTCACATCATGGCAGTCAGGAAGTAGATGAGGAAATTCCTGAGCTCATTGGCTTTCTCCCTCTGTGCAATACACATTTAGGAGAGATCTTCCCCAAATTAGATAACATTCACTCAAAATACCTTCACAGAAACTTGCAGAGGTATACTCTATCTAATACTCTCCTGGGTACTTTAACCCATGAAAATGGGATAATCAAGATTAACTTTCATAATCAGTTAAAAACACGAATTTAATTTGAAAACTTTGCATGTTTGGCCATTTTATGCATTAATATAGTGCATTACTATACTGACTCTACTGACTACAGACTTTCAGGAATGTAACAATTTAGGTGTTTGTTCCTTATGGAACAGAAGATAAAATAAAGCAAGCATAGTAACTGGAGGACTTCTTAAACAAACAGTAATTATTTTATGTTTTATAATAGTTTTTACAAAATGTATTTGAAAATGATTAACTCCATTAAATCCTAAATTCCACTCAAATACTATTTGCCTTCTACATATGAACTTATAGTCACAAACACTGCAGATTGGACCAACATAACTCTTCCTTTTGGGTAATCATAATACTACTGCAAAGTGACAAGAAATTATTTTTTTTAATTCTATACCTTATTGAAATTTGTGTCACTAAATTCTCTATAGGCAGCTAAGAGTACGTTTCTATAATATAAGCACTATTACCACTCACTATATCTTCAGCATGGTCACTTTGATACGGTTGTAAAGAGGATGAGTTATGTAATTTATAACTACTGATTAAGTATACCTGACATATTCTAGGAAAGGAAAGATTATATGAATTCTTATATTAAAGTTATATGGTTGTGGAACTTTAAATATATCTGTAACAATCAGGCGGTAGAACCCATATGCATTTAAACATGGCAAATTTAATGTGAATATTAATTAACTATGGCAGCACATTAACTACAGAGTTGTTCTGAGAATTTCAAGGAGGGATAAAATGGAAAAACCATCTTCCTAAGCTTGAGTATCATTTGAGATGATGTGTGTTGAAACCTGTAAAATGACTGAAGACGTTTCCACTGTGTGAGCCACCATTGGTCCACAATCACTGGAATACAATATAAGTGAGCTAATACTTGTATTGATACCTAGAGAGAGCTTGAACACCATCGTGGGATGATGCACCATGTTAATACCAAGGATTCCACGAAAGGTTTCTCTGAGGTTACTGATAGACTCTACTTAATGTAGGCTTATGCCTAGTGGAGCATGACTGGACACTTCTGTACACATTGCACTACTAATGGACCATGTAACAGGAGCAAACCATTAACAAAGCCTAGCTCACAGTAACAAGAATGAGATACACTATTTCTTTTGCAATGTTTCCCTTAGTGGCTGATAGATTTTGTTTACTCTAAAGGAGAAATAGTGAAGAAGTAGTTCTAGTCCATTATCTAGTCCATTATCACAGAGCAGGTTCTGAAAAGTAAATTTAGAGCTGAGAGGCAATGTATCAGTAAGTAGAAGAGAGAGAAAGAAAGATTAAAAACCATTTAAGGAGATCTTTATTTTTTTTTATCTTTTTGAGACAAGGTCTCCCTGTAGCTCCAGCTGTCCTGGAACTCACTATGTAGACTAGGCTGGCCTCGAACTCACAAAGATCCACCTGCCTCTGCCTCCCAAGTGCTGGGATTAAAAGCCACCACACCCAAAAACTCATTCAATTTTATGTCTTACAGGGCTTATACTGAGTTCAATATTGTATAACTGTATTAATTCAATTGTGAACCTAGAAACTTACAGCCACTTGTGAAAGAGATGTACCCTTGCTCTGGAGTGTGTTACTGAATATGTTAAAGCTGTAATGAAATGCCTCTTCTAATCATGTAGTTATTAAAAATTAAAAAATATTTTTAAGTCAAAAAAAACCATTTAAACAAATAAACCTCTGAAAGATTGGTTAGTATTGATTTTTTTTCTGGCAGAATCTTAGCTTCTGTTTCACATGAGTTCTGAACTAATTAAAAAGTGATTTATTTTCACTATATCTTTTTAAAAACAGCTTATTATTGATTATTTTATGTGTGTGAGTATGTTGTTTGCATGTATGTAAGTGCACCCAAGTTGTGTAATGCTCATAGAGGTCATAAGAGGGCATTGAATCCCCTGGCATTGGAGTTACAGCCAGTTGTTAGCTACCATGTGGGTGCTGGGCATCGAACCCAGATGCTCTACAAGAACAGTCAGTGCTCTTAACTGCTAAATTATCTCTCCAACCCTTCATTGTCTATATTTAAAATCATGTGTAACATTGCTTCCTGCATTATAATTTTTATCCTAGGAGCCAATTTGATGATTCTATGATTAACAAACTTTTTGAGACAAGCATGAAGCAAGCAATCATTTCATAAGAAGATTCATATGAACCAGGTACATGAGACTTGACTACTTATTTAAATGGAAGCTCTGTGCTTTACCAGTCAAGAGCGTTATATAATTTAGTGTGTTCAGGCAGCTCCTAGAAATTTATCACAAACTGAGTGCCTTCTAAACAACAGAAATTTATTTTCCACTATTCCAGAGGCTGGGAAGTTCAAGATGAAGATGCCAGCAGATTTAGACTTGTAAAGACTTGTTCTTTAATTTATGAATGACATGTTTCTGGCTGCATCCTCACACAGTGGGAGGAGCTGTATAGTTTTTGGGGTCTCTTTTATAATGACACTGCTCATATATTTAAAAGTAATGAGTGCCATCATAGACACTGAACATTTCCAAAGGCCCCATTTTCTAATATACTACAGATTAAATTTTAATGTATGGATTGGAAAGGGACACATTCAGATGACAGCATCTTGGCTAAAGTATTACCACTTTTTAAGTATTTCTGGTCACTCATTTTAAGATGGGAAAAAGTAACTAGTGCTTTTATGTCCATTGCTTAAGCAATCTTTTCAACATAAAATCAGTAATTCTACAAATATCTTTACTGTTTCCTAATACAGATGTATTATCTGGTTGCTGTAAATATGATCCAGGCAACCTATGGAAGAAATCATGGCATGGAGGCATGGCAGCAAGCCCAGGCACGGTGGCAGAAGCTGAAAGCCGAGAACTCACATCCACAATGTCTGACAGGAAGCAAAGAAAGCACAAAGTTGAAAGTGGGGTGAGGCTATGAACTCTCAAATCTAAGCCCTGTGATGTGCTTCTTTCAACAAAGTCACATCTTCTAAAGGTTCCATGACCTTCCCCCAAACACTGCCAAAAACTGATCAAGTGCTCCAGTACTTGAGCGTATGGGCACGTTTCTCATTCAAACCACCACAAAAGATGTAACTCATATCCCAGACACAGTAACCAATCATTCAATGTGATCATGGTCTAGAGGAAGTTGGCTGGGGAGGTTAGGCCACAATAGTTTGTTTTGTTCTCAGTGATACAATAAATTATAGTGACACAGAAGGCCAGCAAGCAAAATGTTCATTTAGAAGATGAAGCAGTTGAAAACGTAAAAACACATACTGTGGAGACCTCATGAGTAAGGACCAAACCTATACTGGGGGCAGTTCAGTATTGCTTTTTATGAGCTTAGATGTTGATGACAACAGAGTTTGACTAGTTCCACATTTTATGATAATTAAATGATTGCCACTTGAATTTTCCTGGGGAGACATAAAGAAACATCTTTTCATCTCAGGTAGAGAGGGCACTGACAGTTCCAAGGAAAGGATTCCATCCAGTCCATCTTAGCAAACCAGTGAATGTACTGGGTGGGATTACTTATGGGAACATGAATGACTCATAGTCAGCTATATCACCAGGAAGCCCCATGAGTGATCTACAGGTGACTACACCACTGAAAAGACCACTCCAGTAAATCATTTTACTACTTTTATACTGGTGATTGAATCTTGGCCAAGGGAGAAGACATATAAAGATCTTGTGAAAGTCTCATGAGTTTCATGAGCCTTATGGCCCTTCTACCTCCATCCCAAGAGAATTTTAATAGGCCTGAGCTTGTGAGATTCTCCTTGAGGTTCATCACAGCTGCTCTGCTACCAGGGGTTCAAACCAGTGACCCCTGGGGAGGTGATGATTGAGGATGAGTAAGCACGCCGTTCACCAGCCCATGCTGCCCCCATTACCCGGGGACACTCAGATGCAACGAGGAGTCTAGTCAAGCAGGGACTCATTTATTGCAGGTGTTACAAAGCTTATAAAGGCACCTGGAACTCCCCCTCCCCCCCCGAGGGTGTATCTTAGGGATGGTCATGGGCTGATCATGCACTCCTCAGCAGTGTGGAAGTATTCTTCAGACTTTCAAAGCAAGCCAGGCCGCGCCCCCAGTAACTTCCTTTCAGAACTATGCAAGGTGGGGCCTTTAGGTCCCAACATATCCCCCTTTTTATTTTTAAGGCCGGAGTGACTTTATTTCACAGGTTACCCCCCTCATAAGCGGCTCCCTGAGGAGAGATGGCTATCTCCTTCCTCTAATCTTATGCATTTTTCCTGTCTTAGGTTGTGTCACCTCTGATGAAGACTTTCCCATCACTGGATCATGCACCTGGCCATGTGCATGTCCTGTCTTAGGAGTACTTGTCATGGGACATCTTACCCATCTTTGGCTAAAAATGTGTCATGATTAAGGGCAGCCGTGTGGGTAATGCCAGCCCGTGACAGTCTTAGTCTCTGCCTAACTCGGTTAACCAAGCACAGGCAACAGGAGGGGGTCCTGGGGGAAACCGTAACCATGAGGAGGTGGGAGTTCCAAGGGTCCTCTGTCACAAATTATCTGGTAAAGACACTTAAAGATAATCATTATTAAGAGAAACAAAGCAAGTCTTGGCGTAGGACACATTGAAATACTTCTGGGACCATGTACCTTTTAGCCAATCAGCCAGTTGTCAAAGAGGCTGACTGGCAATGAAGTCAACGAACTGAGTCCTTTACCTCAGATGGATACAAATAAAGAGAGGAATGTTTTCTCATGAACTATTATTGTCCATGGACTGTCATGCTAGTCAGTCGGATCCTGGCCTACCCACTTAAGGTTTTTCGTAGGTATCCATATGGGGTTTGAATCTCCTGTAGGGTAGACATACCCAAAGCCCCAACACATGGTTAGCAATGGCTCTGGTCTTTTCCATTGCCCGGTGATGGGATCTTTCCATCTTACCCGTACCTCAGGTCTCTGCTCCTGTCATCCCCAATGCTTCTGAAACTGAGATTCCAACTGAATTTTTGAAAATTAAGACCATTAACAGTGAATAAGGCCATACCAAACTTTTGGTGGGGGCTTGTTCCCCTTTTTTGTTTTTGTACTTGAATATTTAGGTTTTGATGGTTGCGTTTTATAATGTCTTGACCTTGGGGATTGTAGGGAATTCCTGTATTGTGTTGAATTCCCCAAATTGAAAAGAAACCTTGTAAATATTTACTCACAAAACATGGTCCATTATCAGTTTTAATTCTTTGGGGAAGTCCCAACGTAGCAAAGCACTGAAGAAAATGAGACTGAGCATGATTAGATTTTTCTCCTGTATGAGCGGTAGCA
>NW_008349068.1:6392634-6394466 GCF_000622305.1 Nannospalax galili | reverse complement strand
TAGCAAAGCACTGGAGAAAATGAGACTGAGCATGTTTAGACTTCTCTCCTCAATGAGCGGTAGCCCAACAGGGATGTGAGAATGTGTCAATGGACATGAAAATATACTTAAGCTTTCCAAAAGGAGCATAGTGTGTGATATCCATTTGCCACAAGGAATTGGGCTTGAGTCCCCTGGGGTTTACCCCTGGCTGTTGCAGAGGCGTTACCTATAGAAAGGGTTGACAAGACTTACAGGTATGTACAATCTTCTTTAGGTCCTTGATGGGAACTTGAGGAAACCTCTTATGGAGTCCCCGTCAATTTACATGAGTGAAGTTATGTAACCCCTGAGCTTCATTCAGGCCTGCTGACAGGACCTGGGTGGAAGCCACCTTGTCTGCCTCTGCATTGCCTTGGGATAAAAGCCTAGGCAATCCTTGGTGTCCCCTAAGATGCTGTAAGAAGATAGGGGCTTTTCTCTTTTTAAGGAGTATACGAGTCTGAATCATCAAGGGAGTAATGGGGTTCCCATCCAACCAGATATGAGAACCTAATAGCCCTGGAAGAAGATAGACTACATACAGACTGTCAGAAAACAAATTCATGGGCTCACTTATCTTTCTTAATGCTAAAACAACGGCCATGAGTTCCTTGAATTGAGCTAAGCCATCACAAGTGTGGACATATCTTTTTGGTTTCTCAACTGCCCCTGGGTATACTATCACTGCAACTCCAAATCTGCCTCTGTCAGTGAAAACATTATAGGCTTTTACTAATGGCTCCTTGACAAAGAGCCGGGGGACATCCCAACAGAGGGTGCGAAAGGAGGTCACCCATTTATGAGGGACATAATGACAGTCCAAATTTCCCAGGAACCCTTCCAAGGCTATGGCCACTTGGTTATTATTTCTGCAGAGCCATTCAAAATACCTAAACCGATAAGGGGTAAAAATTTTAAGAGGGTCTATGCTGTAATGTCTCAGAGCTACATCACATCCTTTCTCAATCAGGTCAGCCAATTGATCTGTGGGTGTATAAACCCGTGGTACACCTCCCAGAGAGGCATGCACCCATTGAAGGGGCTTCCCATCCTGTGTAAGGACGGATGTCATCAGGGTCTCACCAGAGAGTACCCATAACTCAAGATCTTTACTAGGCATGTACCGGGTAATTTGGGCTCAGTCCAGGGCATCCTGGACCTCATGTAAGATGTCCAGGGGTTGAGGAGCCAGGTGAATTAGTTCTGAAGGCTGTTTCCCTACTAGCACCTGAAACAGTGGTCTTAATGTTTCAGTGGGAATAGGCATCCAGGCTCATAGCCAATTAATCTCTCCTAATAATTTTTGTAGCTCTGTCAGGGTTATGGTGGGCTTGACAGCCAGTTGTGGTTTTAAAGGACTTACTCCTTCCTAAGAGAGTATGGTTCCCAGAATTTTAAAGGGAGTAATAGTCTGTATTTTATCAGTGGATACATGGAGTATGCCTGTCTGTAGACATTTCTGAGTAACCTTATATAACTCTTCTAATTGGGGGGGGCTTGGAGCTCCCAAGATTATATCATCCATACAAATGTACACAGTGGCATGTGGCAGCAAGTGAGCAAGCCCCAAAAGGGTCTTCACATAGCTTTGGTAGAATGCTGGGCTATTGGCCATACCTTGGGGTAAAACAGTCCATTCATACCTCTCATCAGGCATTTTAAAGTTGGTGGAAGGTACAGAGAAAGCAAATTTTTCACAATCCAGGTGACATCTGGTTTTTGGTATCAATATATTGACAGGTTATTTAAATGATTTTAGTGGTAGAACACTATGGGATTTTTAAAAATTAGTTTGGAAGGAATTCAAGAAA
>NW_008349068.1:6389985-6391415 GCF_000622305.1 Nannospalax galili | reverse complement strand
CTGGGGGTAATTTTCATTTTAAGCTCTTCTCCACTCTGTCTATAAACTCGTAGAGGGGTTCACCAGGCTTTTGATTAATTCCTGCAAGGGGGTATTCGGCAGACCCCTCGTCCAATTTTCTCCAAGCATTTAATCCTGTGATCCTGACCTATTCTGTATATGGGACTGGAATGCCCGACTGTTGCTCCCCTGTGGCATAACGGTCACTTGAATCAGTCAACATCCCAAAAGTAATGGGGACAGGTGGATTGGCAGTTGCATTCCTCTCAGCCTGTATCCTGCATTCCTCCTTAAAGAGGGCACACCATTTAATATATATAGGGCTAGGAAGGACTGCTTTGGCGAGGTCCAGCCAATCCTTTGTAGTACACTGCTGATGAGCCAAGCCTTGGAGGAGAGTATCTACCCAGGGTGATCCTGGGCCATCCTCAGCCACCGCCTTTTTTAATTCCTTTAAATCCTTTGCCTCCCAGCGACACCAGGGGTCAGGGTGCGTGCCTCCTGGGTTTACATTAATAGGATACGCTTCCACCATGGCCTCACAGAAGCCTCCTGAGCCGGGCCAGAATCCTGGAAATGGGGATGGTTTTCATGGGTTTCAGGAAGCCCTGAAGCTGGCCAGGGCACGCCCGAGGTGCTGCTTATTACTTTGGCCACTTTTGGTTCCGCTTCTTTTGCATTTCTTCATTCTTCCTCAAACCCTTCCCATGATTCCCATGCTGGGGTTTCTGAAGGCTCATCAGGAGGTGGTGCCAAGGGTTTAGGGCTCTCGGCCCGAAAGCATGCCTTTAAGGCTGAAATAATAAGGTAGAACTCCAGCGGTGGCTCAACCTCCAATTGAACCTCCCTTTGTCGAGCTAAACCTTCCACATGTTCCCATGTATCCCCAGTAAAAACATTAGCCCCAAGTAGCCAGGGAGCCAAATGTATCGCCTCTGCCCAAACCTTTTGAGCTACAGGATCTGACAAATCCAATCCCCTGCTTTTAAGCATATCTCTCAGCACTTTAAGTGCTGGGTCTTCAAACTTAAAAATTGCATTACCCATATTTAGGGTCTTGCTTACCCTGAACCTCTTTGATTGGCCCCAATCCATTTCCCTTCTTTCTTATTTCTTTTCTTCTTTTCACCTTCCTTTGAGTGTCATGTTGAGTGCCAGTTGATGGGGGTTCAAACCAGTGACCCCCAGGGAGGTGATGATTGGGGATGAGTAAGCACGCCATTCGCCAGCCCACACCACCCCCATTACCCGGGGACACTCAGACGCAATGGGGAGTCTAGCCAAGCAAGGACTCATTTATTGCAGGTGTTACAAAGCTTATAAAGGCACCTGGAACTCCCTCCTCCCCCCAAGGGTGTATCTTAAGGATAGTCACCCACTGATGATGCACTCCTCAGCAGTGCGGAAGTATTCTTCAGACTTTCAAAGGA
>NW_008349068.1:6389175-6389577 GCF_000622305.1 Nannospalax galili | reverse complement strand
GGTTAAGGCATGGGTCAGAGCCTCTCTTTGCATCTGTAAGACAGCAGCCATAGCTTTCGTTTGCTCCCTCTGGGTTCCCACCTCCTTGGAGGCAATTATCCATTGTTCCATGGACCTGTCCTTAAGGCCAGCACAGGCTATCTGTGATCAGCATCCCTTCCATCCCATACCAAGAGTTCAGTGAATTGCTCCCTCAGTGCACCTGGGGATAATTTTAATTTTAAGCTCTTCTCCACTCTGTCTATAAACTCGTAGAGGGATTCACCAGGCTTTTGATTAATTCCTGCAAGGAGGGATTCGGTAGGCCCCTCATCCAGTTTTCTCAAAGCATTTAATCCTATGATGCTGACCTGTTCTGTATATGGAGCTGGAATGCCCGACTGTTGCTCCCCTGTGGCATAA
>NW_008349068.1:6361810-6388409 GCF_000622305.1 Nannospalax galili | reverse complement strand
CTTGGGGGTCTAAGGCCGAAAGTGTGCCTTTAAGGCCGAGATAGTAAGGTAGAACCCCAGTAGCAGATCAATCCTCAATTGAACCTCCCTTTGTCGAGCTAGGTGTTCCACATGTTCCCATGTATCCCCAGTAAAAACATTAGCTCCAAGTAGCCAGGGGGCCAAATGAATCACCTCTGCCCAAACCTTTTGAGCTATGGGATCTGACAAATCCAATCCCCTGCTTTTAAGCATATCTCTCAGTGCTGTAAGTGCTGGGTCTTCAAACTTAAAAATTGCATTACCCATATTTAGGGTCTTGCTTACCCTGAACCTCTTTGATTGGCCCCAATCCATTTCCCTTCTTTTCTTATTTCTTTTCTTCTTTTCACCTTCCTTTGAGTGTCATGTTGAGTGCCAGTTGATGGGGGTTCAAACCAGTGACCCCCAGGGAGGTGATGATTGGGGATGAGTAAGCACGCCATTCGCCAGCCCACACCACCCCCATTACCCGGGGACACTCAGACGCAATGGGGAGTCTAGCCAAGCAAAGACTCATTTATTGCAGGTGTTACAAAGCTTATAAAGGCACCTGGAACTCCCTCCTCCCCCCAAGGGTGTATCTTAAGGATAGTCACCCACTGATGATGCACTCCTCAGCAGTGCGGAAGTATTCTTCAGACTTTCAAAGCAAGCCAGGCCGCACCCCCAGTAACTTCCTTTCGGACCTATTCAAGGTGGGGCTTTTAGGTGTCCACACTCTGCTTTAAGATGGCATTTGCCATGTTCAATTCAGGGGAAATGGCTACACTAGAGTTATATAAGAAGTTACCCAGCCATGTCTGGATGCATGCATGGTTACCGATTTGGAGCTATGCTGCGTAGTCAGTGGAACCAATTTCCCCTTATATAAAAGTCATTTGGTGAGGGGACTGTACTTCCTCAAAGACTTTGCAGATGTCATTGATTTAAAGATCTGGGAGGGAATCAGGGAAGGTTGATTTCCTTTCTTTTCTGACTGGCTAGAGGTATAGATGATTTGTCTCATTGCATACAAAGAAGGGGATGGCATAACATAGATTTGTTAGCTCTGATCTCCAATATTCTGCCTAATAACCCTTTCTCAAATATACTTATATGTTTTAAAGTTTTATTTGAAGACAAAAAAATGAACACTAATAGGAAATTTATATTCTTTCTCTGATATTGTATGAGGTACATGAAGGGAGACCTCCATTAACCTCAAACCTATAAAGTAATTCTTATATTGCAAACAAGCCTGTTCAGGATCCCCGTAAATCCCAGTGCTGAAATCCCAGAAGCACCCTGGAGAGAAGAGTCATTGGTATTGAGTCCATGTCGGAAGGCCCAAGAAGGCTAGAGTCTGATGTCAGGAGAGGACAGCAGAGTGATAAAACATGCTCACACAGAAAGAAAAAGGGCTTACAGGCCTTTTTCTCTGACTTCTTTTTCATCTAAGCCTCCAGAACATGAGAATGTGCTACCTCCATTCAGGGAAGAGCTCCTCCCTCGCTCACTGTCCCACGCAGCAGTTCTCTCTGGGAATGCCCCCACAGGCACATTCTCTGTACGTATCTCTTAATCTGGTCAAGTTGACAACCAAGAACAATTATCAGAGAAAATGATCTTCTTGCTCCTTGGACATATCTGGTATAAACTCTGCCTTTCACAAGGTTGGAGCACAGTGATGCAGGAGGAAGAATGAGTGGGTTTATCATACAATGTTAATCTAGTTAGTTAGAAATGAGTATAGAAAAAAGCTATAAAAAGTATAAACAATAATACAGGAAAAAGTTGAACAAAATACAATTTAAGAAGGCAAACCAGGGGTCAGGGTGCGTGCCTCCTGGGTTTACATTAATAGGATACGCTTCCACCATGGCCTCACAGAAGCCTCCTGAGCCGGGCCAGAATCCTGGAATATATATATATAATTGTTGAAGGCTATCTCATATATACATACCTAATCATATAAAGCAATTATTACCATAAACAGCAGGAATATATCTAAAAACAGTGTTTTTGGTGTATTCTTTGTTGTTTCCTAATAAAAATACAATTATAATCATTCAAAGAATAATTCTAAAAGAAGCCTTTCCTGGAATTAAGAATCAAAATGAAGTCAATAACTAAAACTTGATTCCTTGTGAGGCAGGAGAATAAGGCAGAATGTGAGGTCTGGAAGGCTTAGGGCAAAGCCTTACAAAATTAGAGTATGAAAAAAAAACCAAGTTGACCAAGAAAAAGACTGGAAAATCTGATGGAATCTGACCACTGGTCCAGGCACAAGGGCACTCCAAGAGTGTTGGAAGGTGATGTATGGACACCCTTGGGTGAATATTTAAGATGCTAGTTTCACATGCCATCCATGAAGTTCTATGAAGAACATACAGAATGGACAAAGCATGTGCAGAAAACACCACACTATGCAAATGAGCCAAAAAGCCCACGTTGTGTGTCATAAAAACTCCCATCCCCTGTGTAATGGGGCCCTTTGAGCAGTTAAACATCTCTTGCCCCAACTCATTCTCTTTTGGAACTGTACTGTCTCTTAATAACCTTTCTCTACTTTGACTACAGTTGTATGTCTCTGCTTAATTTCTTGTTTATGAACATAAATGCAGGAATGACTTCTATTAATGGACATAATCTGGAGTAATAACTTGTAATTAACCCCAGCAAAGCCATGTGCTCTTGGGTCTGATAACAGAGGCGTTTCCTTGGCAACTTCAGTTTGGTACTCCAAATAGATAATGAATGAATGAACATATCAGAACTCTGAATGGCTGTGGCCCACCTCTGTTAGATGGGATTGACCACTGACCAGGGAAACATGGAAATGAGAGAAAAATGAGACCAACCTCCACAGAAGCAGATGGCTGTTTATTAGAGCAATGAAGGGCAGCAGTTTCTTCTCGGCATGGAGACCCCACACTGAGGCACTGTCGGTGTAAGGATTTTAAGGAGCTTGAAAGAGGAAACAGAAGGTATTTTTCGCAGTTCTGTTTTTCTGTGGTTTGAGGGCTTGGGAAAATACATGCTGATGTTATATTTTGGGGATTTAACAACTTAGTTTCAGATTGAGACGTTTATCCTTTGACCTCCATTGAATACCACCTCCACTGAACACAATGGGAAAGACACAGGACCTTGGATGAATGTAAACTAGAGATGAAAAGATCAGATGGTCTGTGAAGATCCAGGATGGAGGTGAACTTGAACTTGTACTCCCCTAGTGACTCTGTAGAAACCTTTGTGAATTAATTATGGGTGTGGCCTGACAGAGAATACAGTGAGAGAAACAGGGTTCCATAGACAGTTCCACTGGCACAGGATGAAGACACAGCTCCATCTGAACAGATTGAGGGGACAAGAGAGATCCATTGGCATAATTTTGGGGCACAAGAAAGTTCTAATAGATAGCTAGGGGAACTAGTATAAGAAACACTAAATATTAGTCTTTTATTTCAAACCATGTAAAACGTGAAACTTGGTTTATGACAAGGAATTCTAATCTTAATCCCACCATACCCTATAAGACTTTTGTTTAAGGAAAGGCCCTAATGCATTCCTGAGCCTGATGATCTTAGGAGGTAGAGCTCTTCTCCCTTTGCACCAATTCTTTTAAACTAACCAACCAGGAAAGACTGTGAGGCTTGACCCAGTCAATAGGGGGAAGATACAGTTCTCTTATGTTAGAGATAAAAGCCCACTAGGCTTCAGGATCCTGTGTGTACTTGCTGGATCTGACTGACAATGCAAGACACCCTTTTGCAAAAGTAAAATCTGCCTTGCTGAGTTACTTTAACTTTGTTCTCATGTTCTTTGCGCAGTATTGATGGGGTCCTTGGACCTTGGATCTTATTTCTAACACTACTATCCTCCAAGTTCAGGCCCACTCTTAGAAACTTAAGAGTCAGTCTATTTGTTCAAGTGACCATGATGATGGCACAATAATAACTGCCAGACACAGAACCCAGAACCCCTTTGAAGGTGCATTCAATTCCAATATGAAACAACATCATTTATCTTCATGATTTGTATACTAGTAATTTTCTATGTCAGTTTGTAATAAAGTACTTCATTTAACAGTTGCCAATCCATGTACACAGCCCTCCACAAATCACACAACTTAGACATCTATTTAGAAGTTGAAAAATTTAGATATTTCCGTTAACAAGTATATATGAATAGTAAAGTCTTGATTTTGGCATGAAGATATTAAAGAAATTTCCAACATTTCTATGAGTGGTATATGCATTTGCTTCAAAAGTTGTAAATCAAAAATATCTCTTAAAGAAGCTTCTTCATTCAGCTCAAGAAAAGAATGAAACTTATCCTTACAAGGAAATGAAAACTTGGAGTGACTTTTTCTTTTTAAAAAAAATTCATTTATTGGGACTGGAAAGATAGTTCAGCGGTTAAGAGCACTGGTGGCTCTTGCAAAAGACCCGGGTTCGAATCCCAGCACCCACATGGCAGATAACAACTGTCCATATCTCCAGTTCCAGGGGATCCAACAACCTCTTCTGTCCTCCACAGGCATTGCACAACATGGGTGCACTTACCTACATGCAGGCAATACATGAATACACATAAAATAAAAACAATAAAATATTAAAAAAATAATCATGTCAGGACAACAAAAAATTAAATCAATACAACTATCATGTTTAATAATAAAACATATCATGTTCTAATAAAACATACAAATATTTAAAGACAGACTACCACATTCTTATTGTTAAAAACCCTTAACTGGTTCTTTAATACATGATATTTGGCCAATAGTTATTTGGAAACTATTTTTCTTCTTGAGCTTGTAAAGTTTTAAGTATGATGCATTTCTTAAAATTTATGATACAATTATCTCTCATTTGTATTGTCTAATTATAACCACATATTAGTTATAATTTTTCTTGAGAGTTAATATGCACATAAAGTTTTTTTTTCCATGCGTAGTTTAATTAGCTGAGCACTGACAAGCCATTTTGAAATATGAGTTGAATGAGAGTTTATTATTTCCTTTGTACCCAATATAATTTGTTTTCTTTCATGGCAGCAGAAATAGTGTGTATAGTTTTTAATTTATATTTTCCAAATGCAAGAATGATGGCCTCATTGTTGTTATACAACTTTCAGCCATTTCAGTTTGATTACCCACAAAATGCAGAAGCATGACTCTTTTTGTAAAGTTAAAAACTTCTAGAATTATTGAAAAATCATTACACTACCATGAGACTAGGAGTAATAGCTGTCCGATATGTATGTTGTAAAGGGTGTCTTCCTGAGGAGTTTCTCAGTTAATTCTGCCCAGACTTTGATCTAGGATCTAGGAACACTAACCAGGAGTTAAAATGTTCTTCATGGTGGGAGGGCCTTGGGTATGGCATTTTTAATTCTCTTTTTGGACAGAGTTCATAAGCAGAAATGAGCAAAAGCCATGCCGAACATGAGATTATGAAGAAGAATGAAATCCAAGCAAATGGCTGAACCAGGGTTTATTTATACAGAAGTAAAATGTCATCATGGAAAATTCTCAAATTGATAATCCATGGCCAAAAGTGGAGTTTCCAATATGTCTAAGTTCCTCCCAGTTCCCTCAGCTTTCTTCAGCTGCCCCTTTCCTCCCTTAGAATTTATTTCTAAAAGCAGAGCCCTGCATCACCTCAGGCTCAGCATTATGTCTAAGCTTCAGCATGCAGGCTGCTTCATATGACAGCTATGAACACAGCCCACCACAAAAAGCATAAATTCACTTAAAATATTATGAAATATTTTGCAATTTTTCTTTTGCAACTTGATTGTGCAGTTCTTAAGTGTGAACTACATAGAAGATAATGTCAATTTGTAATTACAAAAGTATGACTATGCCTGGAGCTTCCCAGTTCTCCACACAAAGTTATCACAGTGAAATCCCTAAAGGGGTTGGGGGACTCTGAGAAGACTGTACATATGGAAGCCTTCTCCTAGGATCAATGATAATTTGAGTTCAAGAAGTAAAAAAGTTGTCGTACCTCTGACCAAGACAGCCTAGCGTAACCTTCAGCAGGATGAAACTTGAGCAGGTGTCTCATTCCTCTCAGAACCCTAAATCTCCCTTTTCTTACAGCATTTATTTAAGAAAATTTGCACATGTTGATTCTTTTCCTGCCTCTTTTAAGAAAATAAATCTTAAAAGCCCTTTCCTAATTTTACAATCTAGGAATAAATTTCTCAAGGGCCTTGGAAACATCCTTTTGAAATGTAAGCATTAAAACCAATACCTCTTGAGATGAGGGTAGGAACTTATCTTTGGTAGGTTCCTTGGTCTTGGCTAAAAGGTCAACCTCACAGAACAAGAGTTGCTTTTTATGGTTTAAATTGCACTTTCAATTTTGTAACCAGAAACCAACTCTAGGGCTTCTAACATGTTACTTGCAGCCACTTTCCTTAAGAAAAACAAAAATAATGGTGACTTGGATGTCTTTGAATATAGTCTCAGGAAACTTAGATGACGTGTTGCACCAAATCCCCACCACCACCCCGCCAGAGACCCACTCATGTGTGTGCTCTCTGGAATCCCAGAGCGTTTGGTTCTAACTAAACCATCACAATATTCCTCTTAAGTTATACTTGGAGAATAAGAATACTTATTTGGGCTTGCCAACAAAGTTTAGAGGGTCACTTACAAAAACATGAACTCTCATATGCTTTTCTTTCCCATATTTGAGACGTGTACCATTCTGCCCACAGTCTCCAGGTCTCCACACTAGGTTACAAAATGGCAAGTACCATCGATGAACAGAATCACAGGGGATCCCTTTCCCCCAACCATCTGCATTTTCCTGGTGGGAAAAACTGCTTCCACCACTAGCATTGCCTTTCTCAGGAGAGACATGTACCTTGTTTAATCTTTGGGGATCCTTAATCTCCCCTGGGACAGTTTTTATCCTCTATAGGCCTCTTGTGGACTGTTCTTCAGGTTCTAAAGCCTTCCAGAAACTCCTTAGTACTGAATTTGGTGGGTTTTTTAAAATTTCATTTTCCAAAATATTTTTTATTGATTGATTGTGTGTGTGTGTGTGTGTGTGTATTTCACACAGAACATCCCAAACAATCTTACTCATCTTTGTACCTGCATCCCAAATAGCAGCCTCTGCTAGCCCCTTCCCCCAATGGAGCCTATATATTCTTTAATCCCTGTTATTATCCATTGTGTTATTAGTGCCCCCAGCTGTTCCCCAGTGCTAATCCACCCACTGAGTCATCAGCCTATCTAGAGTTCCTTGTTTAGCTCTTCCTCATCCCGCATCAATCAGTTGCCAACATTCCTTTAGATAAGATTGAGGTCTGTTGTTCATTTTCCCAGTTCTATGCTGGGTTACTGTCTGGGAGTCTCTTGGGCCACCCTGGCCAACAGTTCAAAGGAAGGTATCTCCTCTCTGGCATTGTTTCTTGTTAACGTAGCCTTTAGGTATACACATGTACTCTTAAAAAAAAATACTGATCACTTTAACCTTTGGTTATACTTTCCTTTTGGCTGTTTAAGACATACAGTTGGCCCAGATTAACCAATTTATTTTTACTCTTAAAGTTGTTTGAGGATCTGTTCCTCAGGGATCAGATGAGTCAAAAAAACACAGACTAGTTGAATGGATTAAGATATAAAATGCATCTTTTTGTAGTCTGCAAGAAACCCATCTCACTTTGAAGGACAAGCACTACCTTAAAGTGAAAGGATGGGAAAAAATATTCCAAGAAATGCTACTAAGAAAAAAAGCAGGTATTGCAATTCTAATATCTGACAAAATAGACTTCAAACCAAAACTAACCAGAAGAGATAAAGAGGGCCACTTCATTATGATCAAAGGAACAACTGACCAAGAAGATATTACAATCATGAACATATATTCACCAAATTTGGGTGCACCCAACTTCATAAAAACAGTACTACAGGACTTTAAGACCCAGATTAATCCCAACTTAATAATAGAAAGGAACTTCAATACTCCATCATCTCCATTAGATAGGTCAACAGGACAGAGAATTGACAAAGAGACATCTGAATTAAACAATACCATTCATCCAATGGGCCTAACAGACATCTAGTGATATTCCCCCCAGGAACCAAAGAATATACTTTCTATTCAGTGCCCCATGGAACGATCTCCAAAACTGACCACATACTGGGGCAAAAAACAAGCCTCAACAAACACAAAATGATTGAAATAATTTCATGCATTCTATCAGACCACAATGCAATAAAGCTTAAAATCTACACCAGAAGAAACCCTAGTAATTACACGAACATATGGAGATTAAATGACACACTGCTGATGATAAAGGGTTAAAGGAGAAATTAAGAAGGAAATAAAAGTATTCCTGGAAGTAAATGAAAAGGACAATACAATACAACAACACCTCTGGGACACATTGAAAACAGTACTTAGAGGGGAGTTTATAGCTGTAAGTACCTACATTAAAAAATAAAAAAGAACACAAATAAATGGCTTAACATTGCAACTAAAGACACTTGAAAAGCAACAACAAATGAAGCCCAAGCCCAGAAGAGAAGAAGAAACAACAAAAATTAATGAAATAGAAACAAAGAAAACAATACAAAAACAAATCAATGAATCCAAGAGCCAGTTCTTTGAAAAGATAAACAAGACTAACAGACACCAGCCCAGTTAACAAAAAGAAAGAGCACCTCCAAATCAACAAAATCAGAGATGAAAGGGGAAACATCACAACAGACACCAAAAAGATCCAGAACATTATAAGAGAATACAATAAAAACCTATACGCTACTAAATTTGAAAACGTAAAAGAAAGTGATGGATATCTAAAAGCATGGAAACCACCAGAACTGAACCAAGAAGAGATCAACAGCTTAAACAGACCCAAAACACATAAGGAAATTGAAACTGCAATACAAAGCTTCCCAACTGAAAAAGCACAGGACCAGATAGATTTACATCAGAATTCTACCAGACATTTAAAAAAGATCTATATCCAATACTACTTAATTTATTCAAAAAGATAGAAATGGAGGAAGAACTTCCAAATTCCTTCTATGAAGCCAGCATCACTCTAATACCAAAACCAGGTAAAGATACAACCAAAAATGAAAACTATAGAGCCATATCCTCAATGAATATAGATGTAAAAATTTTCAACAAAATGCTTGCAAACCACCCCTTGACAAACATGAAAAAGATCATCCACCATGATCAAGTCAGCAGGGATGATTCAATATATGTAAGTCAATAAATGTCATAAATCATACAAAAGGACTCAAGGACAAGAACTACATGGTCATCTCAATAGATGCAAAGAAGGCCTTTATCAAAATTCAACATGCATTTATGTTCAAAGTCCTAGATGGAATTGGATTGGAGGGAACATGCCTCAATATAATTAAAGCCATATACAACAAACCCACAGCCAACATCATTCTAAATAGATAAAAACTGGAAGCATTCTCATTAAAATCAGTAACCAGACAAGGTTGTCCACTATCTCCACTCCTTTTTAACATAGTGCTTGAAACTCTTCCAACAGTGATAAGACAAGAGAAGGAAATTAAAGGACTAATAAATGGATAAGAAGAGACCAAATTATCCCTTTTTGAAGATGATATATCTAAGAGAAGCCAAAAATTCCACCAGAAAACTCTGAGAAATGCTTAACACTTTCAGTAAGGTGGCAAGTTATAAAATTAATCTACAAAATTCTGTAGCATTTCTATATACCAATAACAAGCAATCAGAGAAAGAGTACATGGAAACATTTCCTAACACAACAGCCTCAAAAAAAAAATCTTGGAATAAACTTAACCCAAAACATCAAAGACCTCTACAATGAAAATTTTAAATCCTTAAAGAAAGAGATTGAGGAAGATATCAGAAGATGGAAGGACCACCCATGCTTATGGATTGGAAGAATTAATATTGTGAAAATGACAATCCTACCAAAAGCCATTTATAGACTCAATACAATGCCAATCAAAATCTCCATTACATTCTTCACAAAATTGGAAAAAATATACATATCCTAAGATTCATATGGAAGCACAAAAGACCTCAGATAGCCAAGTCAACCCTGAGCACTAAAAGCAATGCTGGGAGATTACTATACCAGATTTTAACCTGTATTAGAGAGCTACAATCATAAAAACAACATGGTACTGGCACAAAAATAGACCCAAAGATCATTGGAACAAAATTGAAGACCCGAATATGAGTACATGCAATTTCAGCCACATGATATTTGACAAAGGGGCCAAAAACATTCACTGGAGGAAAGACAGCATCTTCAGCAAATGGTGCTGACAAAACTGTATCTCCACGTGTAGAAGAATGAAACTAAACCCTTATCTTTCACCATGCACAAAAGTCAACTCCAAATGGATCAAAAACCTCAATATGAAGCCTGAACTTGAAACTCTGAAACTGTTAGAAGAAAACATTGGCAAGAACCTATAAGATATAGGTGTAGGAAAGGATTTTCTAAATCAATCACCAATTGCTCAGGAAACAAGGTAAAGAATCAACAAATGGGACCTCACTAAATTAAAAAAGCTTCTGTACATCAAAAAAAGCTACCAAGGAAATGAAGAAAAAACCCACAGTGTGGGAGAAAATATTTACCACCAACACATCCGACAGGGGCTTAACATCCAAAATATATAACAAACTCAAAAAACAAAGAATCACGAAAGGAAGTAACCCAATTAAAAGACGGGTTAAGGAGCTGTGGCCTGAATTCTCTCTGGGTCTCCTGCATGATCAGACAAACTATATAATATATTTTATGTGTATTTATTAACTTACAAAGGAATGAGTACCCAATGCCTAGCCCCGCGCCATGCCTCAGAGCCCACCTTATCAGACCGTGCCATGCCCACAATTCGTTCATGCCTCTGGGGCCCGTGATCGCCCCAGGTCCACTAAAAGTCCATTCTGTCTTTCAGCTATTGCACATGGTGTTCCCACGGCTTGTACGCAGCTTCCCCATGGCTCACAGCTTCTCCAGTTCAGCTCCAGTCTTCCATTCCAAGATGGCTCCCAGAAACCCCATAGTCCACACTCTGCATGAGGCCCCACCCATTGGAGGAACTAGCCAATCGGGACACACTCCATCCCTTTCCTCCATTCTTACAATCTTTCCATCCATCTTCTGCTAAAGTCCCTGAGCCTTGGAGGGGGTGACAGATGTAGGGTGATCTCTCTTGTATCATGGCAAGAGAGTGGCTTCTTGGGCCTCCTTATTATTCATCTTTAGGTCATGGCCACTGATCTATCTCAGTGATGCTTCTTCTACTATAAAGACAAATGGAAGGAAGCAGACACATTTAAACAAACAAGAATGTAAATACAGATGCCTAAAAGATATCCCAATAGATGTACTATATTCATTAAACAATATACTCATGATGGCTTCTCCACTAGGGCCTGTAGCCTTTCTTGACAAAAGGCACTGGCCTAGTCTACAGGACCAGATGTGTGTTCCACCCCTAGTAGCAGGCCTTATCCAATTAGAAATTTGCCAGTTGTACATATGTGGTCAAGCCATTATTGTACTTGCAGGGATTACTTGGCATGTCTGTAGTGTGCAACACACAGAGTCCATCATTGAGTAGACTTATAGGGGATCCTTTCATCCCCAACCATCTGTATAGAGCCTTCTGGCAATATGAACGTCATCTATCCAGTGGCACAGAGTTTTTTGCTTAATCTCAGTTCCATCTCTTCTTCTTCCCCCACACTCACAACATGCAGTGTCCTCAGTAACATGGCCTTACTGACCTTTCTAGTGTACAACCAACATTAATGGCAATACCCTTGGTGAATTTGAGGACCTCTAGGAGCTCTCTCTGACCAACAGGTCATGGGGGCAACCCACCCCTGGTACTGTAGATTTTCTTAACAGTTGTCTACAGCTGGCCTTTTCTTCTTCAGGTATCTTTCAAATGGGTTTCACATCTGTAAAACACTCGAAGGAACGTTAACATTATATATTAAATCACTCATAGACAAGGTCTCATAAAGCATGAAAAGATTTTGTCCATTTATATTAACTGTTTTCTCCGTAGATCCTTGTTAAGTACCACAGCATGGGTACGAGGGATTAATTTGGTTAGCTCATTATCATTTTTAGTTATCCCTTTGGATACTATTATTCTTGATACACTTATAGGTATTGACTCCAGTTGCCTGACCCTGCACTGGGCTAAGGAGGCAGGGGGCTTCTCCTGTCCCACCTGCACTTGTTGGTTCCCTGAGTCAGACAGGCTCTGGGTCTGCCTCCTGACTGTAGCCACATCTGTCATCTTCCCATTGACCACACCAGGTTGCTGGGGGAGAACTTGGTGGGAAAACCTGCTTCCACCCCTAGTATAGCCTTTATCCAAAGATAGATGCATCTTATTTAATCCTTGTGGGTTCTTAACTACCCCTTGTACACTTGTTGTCCTTTGAATGTCTTTTGTAAACTGTTCTGGTTTTAAAGCCTTCCAGAAATGCCTTAGTACAGAATTTGGTTTTCTATCAATTTTTTCTCTGGGGACTTGGGCTTGACATTAGTCTTCAAGTAACCCAAGTGGACCATATCCTCTGTCTTGTCTTTTTTATATCTCTTATAGGATATTCTGTTATTTCACAGACACGTTGTACATGCTGCTCAGAATCATTTAGATTTGCCAAAGCCTCTCTCACTTTACAAAGATCCTGTCCCTTCAAAAGGCTTAGTAAAGCCATTAAGGCTCTATACCATTTCTGAGGTCCCAGGTGAATTAAGATTTCCTTCATATCTCTGGTGAACACAGTCTCATCTGGCCCAGTGAACTGGACATCATATATTGCTTTTCTCATACCTAGTTCTCTCAGTAATGCCTGCCCCTCCTTTATAGTCCTCCAGCCCCTGCTAATCATGTTAGTCTCTCGGTGACAACCATGTATCTTTAATGCCTTCAACCAGCCATCCCATTAAGGACTGCTCTCCCCTGCATTGGCCCAGGTTGAACAGCCTACATTGTAAGGATGGATGGGTTGTTGTATAACTCAGCTGTGAAGCTTCTGAAAGACTTAGACTGACGTCATTTGCTCCCATGTCCCATACTCCCACAAGCCACATGGCTGGGGGTTGTCTGCTTGCTTGCTTGCTTGCTTGTAAGTTTTTCCTAGTTTTAACACTTCCAGCATGGAATATTTCCTAGCTATAGTACAGTTAGCTTTTTTTTCCTTTGTGCTATTATCCGTCTTTTTCTCTGAGTCCTTGGACTTTACACAATCAAAGTGTCCCACCATTTTTCTGTCTCCAGCTCTGCAACTGGGTCTGCCAGTGCAGCCTTTTCAGCTTCTCCTGGCAGGGGCATAACTTTTATGATGCAAAGTGGCCTTTCTCTTTCTCCAGGCATTCCATTTGCATCTAGAGCAGGTAAAAGATTTTCTAGCCTTTGGGTAACTTTTAACAAATCTTCACATACCCTCAACATATCCCCACATTTACAACATAGCTGTGGCCACCACTTTTGCATGGCTGGCCTCTTTTTAGTAACCCATTGCAAAAACCACATCAGTGCGGCCATTAGCTCTCTTCTAAAACTCATTCTCAGTTTCATCATATCCTGCCAGCTATGCCAATTCTGTGCCCAGAATTCTCTCTGGGTCTCCTGTGCAATCAGAAAAATTATATAATACATTTTATGTGTATTTATTAACTTACAAAGGAGAGAGTACCCAGTGCCTAGTCCTGTGCCACGCCTGAGAGCCTGCCTTATCAGACCATGCCATGCCCATAATTCGCTCATGCCTCTGGGGCCAGTGATCGCCCCAGGTCCACTAAAAGTCAATTCATTCTGTCTTTCAGCTGTTGCACATGGCATTCCCATGGCTTGCGTGTGGCTTCCCCACGGCTCGGGCTCGTGGCTTCTCTGGCTAGGCTCCAGGCTTCCATTCCAAGATGGCTCCCAGCCACACCCCCATAGTCCACACTCTTCAGCAGGCCCTGCTCATTGGAGGAACTAGCCAATCAAGAGAAAGGAACTGAACAGAGAGTTCTCAAAAGAAGAAATAAACATGGCTAAGAAGCATCTTAAAAGGTGTTCAACATCATTATTAATTAAGGAAATGCAAATTAAAACCACTTTAAGATTTCATCTTACCCCAGTCAGACTGGCTAAGATCAAGAGAACAAATGATACCAAGTGTTGGAGAGGATGTGGGGAAAGGGGACTGTCCATACGCTGCTAGTGGGATTGCAAACTTGTTCAATCCCTATGAAATTTCTCTTAAGAAATTAAAAATGGACATACCATTTGACCTAGTTGTATCTCTCCTTAACATAAACCCAAGAAACTTATCCTATTGCAGAGACAATTGTACATCCATGTTTATTGCTACTCTTTTCACAGTACCTAAGAGATGGAAGCAACCTAATTGTCCCTCAACTGAAGGGTGGATAATGAAAATGTGGTTCATTTATATGATGGAGTTTTCTACTCAGCAGTAAAGAAAGATGAAATCATGAAATTTGCAGGTTAATGGATGGAACTAGAAACTGTTATACCAAGTGAAGTTACACGGACTCAAATATACAATCAATGTATGTTCTTCCACATATGTGGATCCTAGCAACAAATCCTTATAAGTGCATATGTATCCAGACATAAATATAGGAACCAGAATAATGAAAAGGAATCATGGAGGTAAAGGAAAAGAATCTGAAAGAGAAGAACAATAGGAAGCAGGTGTTAATAAGGGAGATATGCATAAAAATGGAGTTATTTTAATGGGAGGGGGGAGAGAGGGTTATACAAAGAACTTTGGGGATAAAGGGAAAGAAGGAGCTCAAGAGAAGAGGGACCATAGGAGAAGGGTATTATTAAGGGAGAAATGGGAAAAATGGGGAAACCATGGTGGATGGGTTAGACAATGAGAGAGGTAAATAATATCTAGCTAGTTTTAAAAAAGCCACAGGGAACCATATTAGTCCAACAACCTACTGACAAATTGTATGAATA
Organism: Nannospalax galili; assembly: GCF_000622305.1. Lineage (NCBI taxonomy): Eukaryota > Metazoa > Chordata > Mammalia > Rodentia > Spalacidae > Nannospalax > Nannospalax galili. The sequence goes on along the minus strand of NW_008349068.1, from coordinate 6,373,402 downwards.
ACTAGCTCAAGAAACATAATATATGTCTAGTCAAGGTTTATCTGAGAAATTTGTTTTTTGCCCAAGCTTTATATATGTAGTGAATGGTAATTAAAAGTACCAGACTAGTACTAACCTTCTTGGATGTTTAAAAGTCATACTTTGAGGCCTATACTAATCTGATCACAAGACTTAAAGGACAATTTTTGCTCCTTACCCTCCAGGGTCACCTAAGTTCCAAGGGACTGTGGAGCATCTCTCAAACTGTCATGTAACTTGGTGAGTCATATGACCTCTCAATCAAGGAGGCTGTGGAGACCCCACCCAATGGACATGAACCAGTGTCCAGTTTACAAAGGGGAGGGTCAACACAGAGGAAACATTTCCTCCATGCTTCCAAGTAAAGCCAGCCATAGTCAGGCAGGACATTTTATTTATCTTCACATAGATGGAACTGGTAAAAGAAAGGAGCCAGAGGCTCCTCCCAAGCCCATGTGAATTTGGTTTTTTAATTATTTTTTTCTTTAGGAACTTGGGCTTGATATAAATCTTTCCACATTTGTCTTCAAGTATCCCAAAGAGACCACTTTTTCTGTTTTGTCTCCCTTATATCTCTTGTAGGTTGTTCTATTATTCTAAAAACACATTTTACACCCTGGTTTGAGGCACTTCGATCTGCCAAAGGCTCCCTCACTTTACAAAGATCCTGTCCCATGAAGGGACTTAGCAAACCATTAAATCTCCATACTATTCTTATGATCTCTGTTGAATTAAGCCTTTTTCTTGTGTCTCTGGTGAACACAGTCCTATCTGGCCCACTGAACTGGGCATCATATATTGTTTTTCTCATACCTATTTCTCTTGGTAATGCCTGTCCCTCTTTTATCATCCTCCAACCCCTGCTAATCATGGAAATCTCCATTGGTGTTGACCAAGTATCTTTAATGCCTTGAATAAGCCATTTCCTTAGGGGCTGCTCACCCCTGTATTGGCCTAGGTTAAACAGCCTATGTCTCAAGGACAGATGGCTAGTTATATAACTCAGCTGTGATGCTTCTGGATGACTTAAACTGACATTATTTGCTCCTGTGTCCCATAAGTCTTTCCTAGTCCCAATAGCTCCAGTATGCAGTATTTTCCCCTAGCTACAATATTGTTAACGTTTTTTCTCTTTTTGTATCAAAGGTTGACTCTGAGGGACAACTTTAGCTGCTTTTATTTTTAGGTCATTTCTTTTCTCATTACTATCTTTATTTTTCCCCCAGGTCCTTTGACTCCTGGTCCCCAAACCTTAAGTAAGTTAAAATCTCCTGGGTTTTTTTGTTTTGTTTTGTTTTTTCCCCACTCTCTCTCAAGCTCTAAGGCCGAAACTGAATTTTCCAGTAACTTCATAGTCTTTTTAGTCTCCCCTGAGTCTGTTGCCTTTGCCTGGACAAATCTTTTACAATGCAAAGAAGTGGCCAAGCTTTTCTGTCCAATTCTTGTAAATTTTTTTCTAGGCTTTCCACAATTCTTAAAGAATCAGACACACATGGCAGTGGCTCCCATCTCTCAAGCAACTGAGCTATTTTCCAACATTTATAGGATGGCCATGACCTCGGGATTTCCCTCTTTGAGTCCGTCCACTTCTGCATGGCCAGCTTCATTTTAGTTACATGTTTCACTATCCATTGTATAACCCATGTGACCACCACTGACCTCATTGCTTTTTCCAAACCCCTGCAGTTTGTCATTTCCAGCTTCATCCTGCCATCTGAGGCAATTGTTGCACCAAATATTTCTACCCCTGAAAGACTGGCACACATTCACTCTCTGTAATCCCAGAGAGTTACAGTTACAGTTGGGGAATAAGAATATTTATTTGGGATTCCCAGCAAAGTTTAGAGGGTCACTTACAAAGACATGAACTCTCATAGGCTTTTTCTTTCCCATATTTGAGATGTGACCCATCCCACCCATGGTCTCCAAGCTAGGTTCCAAAATGGCGACTACCCCATTCACAGCTGTGCTGGAAATTCCACACCCAAATAAATTCTGTGGCTTCCTGACAACCACACAAAATTGCAAGAGACCTGTATTGTGGCTTTCCTGGCTTATATATCCTTTCCTTAGCCCCTCCTCTTCATGCAGACTCCTTCCACAGAGCATGGGAAGGAGGTGGCAATATACCCTGTTATCACGGTGGCTGGAGGAAGTTCCAGGTTATAACATGAAAGCAAAAAGGGGACTATTTGGAAAGAGGACATGAGCTACCTGGAAGATGAAGGTGGATAGGAGAGGGTAATGAGAGTAAATTTGATCAAAGCACATGACCCCTTTGAATGAAAGTGTAGTTGTGAAACCCATCATTTTCTATAATGAGTATATACTGACTTTTTTTTTTTTTTAAGTAGTGATGGAAAGGCGGGAAAAGATTTTAATGAAAATGACCATTTGGGGAAAATATTGACTAAGCATTTCACACATTTTCAGGGTAGTGACATGAACTTTACATTTAAACAGAGAGCAAATTAGAGCAGGGGATATAATTGATTTTAGTCAAATTGTGGTTCAGTCAGTCAACCATTTCTCAGTTCTGGTTCTACAAGGTAAGCCCAAAGAAGTCTTTGTTACTTGGGGAGATGATCCAGCAACCAGATTGTAGATTTATGTGCAGTGATTTTATGATGCGGTGAGCTGTCTGTATATGGCAGGACACTGCCTCCCTTTCCCCAAACAAAGAAAAAGGAATGCAATATGACCTGTATCTGAGTACATGTACACAATTCTGCCTATCACAATCTTGTAGCATGGAGAACCCAATCAGGATGTGTGTGTTACCATATTTGGGAAACAAGAAACTGAATTGTAAAGAGGAATTAGTAGAGGGTATAAAAGGCTGGGTCTTTTTTGTTCAGCCCACAGAGCCAGGTAGTAGCATAAATAAACTAGTTCCTAGAGAATAGAAAGCCTCGTTATCTCTTCTCTCTGCACATAGCACCTACCACATATAAGGATTTGCTATTCCCAGAATCCAAGGTGACTGCAGTTTTAGGACAATGATGGGAGACTTCTGGGTACCTTCTCAGGAGTCTGGATCAGGACACTGTAAAAGCTCACAATAAAATATCTCAGTTGCTCTTATTTTAGTGCCTCAGCATTGAAGGGGAATGAGCTCATCTAGAGACTGTATTCAGATCCTTGTGATCTCTATCAAAAGAACTGAGAGAAGTTCTACACAGTATCACTTTATTGCAAAGTAAAGTGCAGCACACTCTCAAGGTGAGATTGTACATCAGACAAAAGGATTGTCTCCATCTATATTTCAAGAAGGCATTAGGCTATTTCTAAGGTTCTTTAACTAGCAACTCTTCATGAGGTGCTTTCTCTTGCCCACAGGATTGCCAGATCTATGTGCACTGAGTCTTATAAGAGGGTCAATGGTATATCTTTGGTCTCTATCAGAAAGCCTCCTGTTGGTAATTTTACTAGATTTAAATAGATATTCATCTATCAATTGAAGATTAACAGAAAGGGAAAATGGGGGGAGATGAGACATGTGAAAGTTCTTTAAAAAGCTGCCTCTTCCACTGAACACACTGCAAGACTGATTAACTGATTGGAACTTTAGTGATTATGAAATGATTGGTATGTGACAAGTACAGAGCCAAATTATGCTGAGCTATCTTTAGCCCTTTTGCTAGGCATTTATTGCCCTCCTCTGGGTGTGAGCTAACATCTTTGTGACCATCAAGTAAATACGTTGGAATGTGCAAAGAGATGCCTAGCCTGTGGCAAGGAACCCCCAGAACAAAGAAAAGAAATGCAACATGGTCTATGCCTGAGTGCACATACACAGTTCTGCCTGACTTGACCTGGTAGCAGTGAGCACCAAATCAGGATATGTGTGTTACCATTTGTCTCCCAATTGGTGGGTTCCTCCAAGGGGTGGGGCCTTCCACAGAGGGTGGACTACCGAGGTGCTACTGGGAGCCATCTGGAGACAGAAGCTGCAAGCCACGGGTAGCACATAGCATGGAAAATGCCCAGCCGTGCAGCAAGGACAGAATGACCTGACACTTATGGACCTGGGGCAAGATCGCTAGCCCCTGAGGCATGAGCAAATGCTAGCAGTGACTATGGGCCTGGCACAGTCTGATATGGTGGGCTCTGAGCCCCAGAACAGGGCTAGACACTGGGTACTTGTGGGAGACAGGCTTGAGCCTAGGGTGAAAGTCTTATTGACAGCCATATAGCAGGCCCGAGGCAATGGCCCAACTGCTGGAGGCACAAGGAATGCCTTGTGACATTTGATTCCATTGGCAGATCATGAGACTGATGCCTAGAGCTCGTCACTCCTAATCACCACCCTTGGAATCCAAATTGCAACACTTAGATATTGCAACAGTCAGGGTCACGTGGTTTCCAGGAATCCAGGCTCTGTAATCTGAAACCCAGTATGCTGAGGCATCCTACCCGCTTTTTGTGATAGGATGCTAAACCTGTTATGCTAATGAGGTATCCTACTTGATGTGCTGTGATTGGACCACTACCCCTATATAAGCTTGTGCCTTCCCACAATAAAGCAGATCTGTGTCACTGAACCTGGTTTCTTGTGCCTGAATGCAGCTCTGCTGACACAGTCTCCTCACCAGCCCTGGGGTCCAGGACCAGGCAGAAACGGTGGCAACAGGAGGCAGCACAGGGCAAGCAGAAGAGCTGCCTCAGCACCGGGTGAGCAGAAGAGCAGAAGAGCGGCCTTAGGCCAAGGCAGGCAGAAGAGCAGCCTCAGCCCAGGGCAAGTGGAGGAGCAGCCTCAACGCCCGTGAGAACAAAGGAGCGACACCCATGAGAACGGAGGAGTGGCCGCCACTGGCAGTGACCGAAGGTACTCATTCCTATGTAAGTTAATAATTGCACATAAAGATATGTTATATGGTTTGCTTGGTAGCACAAGAGACCCAGAAGGAACTCAAATAACACCATTAAACGTGACACAAAGCAACTGAACAGTAAAGGGAAACTAACAGAGGGTATATGAGGCTGTGTCTTTGTCTTTCTTTGTTCAAGGCTCTGTCTTTTGGATATGAACCTACAGAGCCAGATGCTAGTAGGAATAAACTATATCCTGGAGGAAAGAAAAATCTCAGTGTCTCATCTCTTTGCACAAAGCACCTGGAACATACTTGGAGGCTCTGTCTATAAATTCAAAGATGGCATTTTCCAGGGTATGAACCCTGTAAAGCCAGGAGTGGGAACCTCAGCTGGCACCAGTGGACCCATTGATCCCCAGAGGGTTTAACCCTCTGGTTGTGCCAGGGTAAAGACCCCAGGAGCACAAAACCAAGGTCCAAGAACCAAGTCAGGGAACTTACAAGGTCAGATTGGTAAGGATCTGGGTTCATTTATTTTGGAAGATTGCCCTGCCACTAGATGTTGAAGGGGAGCTTAATTACCTTCCAGGGTTGGTCTAGTAGCCTGACAGGAGATGAAACCCCAACTCTAAAGTGCTAAATGAATGTAAAAAAACAGGAAAGAAAAAGGGGAAAAATAAAATTCTGGAAAAAATGGCTGAACCACTCTTTGTTTGTTTGTTTCCATATAAAGTAGTTGGCAGCAGAAAGGAAGCACAGAGCATGAAGTTGCTGGAAGGAGGCATGATGGCTGTGCCAAGAGCCCAGAAGGCTGGAAATCAAGGTTGTACCTGTACCTGGTATATGTGGCCAGGAGTACAGCATAGGCCCTGGACCAAATAGGGACCTGGTCCAAGGTGATGGAGGGCAGAGTGCTGACCTTCCCAGGAAGAGCCACTTTTGTTTTGCCCAACAGGTGAGTTCATGCCTGGCTGAGCTGAGTGACAAGATGCCTGAATGGAGTGTATGCAATACAGAGCATGAAGGCTAGACCACAGGATCTCTGCAGTCCAGAGCTGGCGCATAGGGTAAGCAGCTGCTTTTGTTCCTGTAGCCAGTGGCCCAAGAACTTAGTGACATCAGAGGCTGTATGTATCAATGGTATTGCTAACAACAACAACAAAAGGAGAAAAAGACAGGAGCTGGGCCTGGGTTCACTTTCCACTCCTGCCTATGGGCTTTTGGCAGAGAAAAGTGCAGAGATAGGAACACATGAAGCTGCTCCTGAAAGGCACCCCAGAGATACCTGAATAAAAGGAAAAAACAGAAAAAAACTCTTGAGACAAGGATGCTAAAAATTGCACTTTGTCATTAACAACTGGCCAGACATAGTAAGAAACTTACAAAAGACTGAGGACTGCAGAGATAGCTCAACCATTAAAGGCTAAGATAATATCAACAACCATAAATCAAACTAATTAGGGTAGACAAGGATCCAGGATCTCAAAGTCTATACCATTGTACAGAGAAACCTCAAAGAGAGTACAACAGAAGAAAGAACTCTAGGAAGAAAGACAAAAAAGAGACACCAGGGGGAAAAAGAAAAAAAAAATGCTCTAATTTAGGGAGAAAGGATGTTTCAAGAAGAGGCTCTCACTTCAAAGTTATTTTGATAAAGTGCCAAGGTGCCTAATAAAATGTAAATGTGTTTTTTCCTCTCAGGTTTTATGAGACAGCAGGAGTTGGGGTGAAGGGAGAGAGAATGCAAAAGTCCAAATACAGAATTTACTTGAGACCTCTAAAAGGAAAAAGTTGGTAATTCAAACTAATCTGCTGCAATGTGCAATGTGTGTTATTTGGGTTCAATTCTTGTTTAGGGAGATGAAATAAGAAAACATGTAGGTATGAAAAACAATTATTGAAAACGACATAAATGTGAGATTATAGATTTTGTATGATAAAATAAGATTTTATTCTTAAAATAAAACAGAATTTAAAAATGAAGACAAAACTGTAAATGCTTAGAGCCAAGTTGCAAAAGGTTTAAGTTGTACAAGATTTGTAGAGAATTGGACATAAAGATGGCATATGTTTGATGATTAAATTTCGTAAGTTACGGAAACTGGAGCAATGGCTCAGTTGCTAAGAGCACTGGCTGTTCTTACAGAGGACCCAGGTTTGAATCCCAGCACTGACATGGTAGCTAACAAATGTCCACAACTCCAGTTCCAAGGGATTCGATGACCTCCTCTAACCTCTTCAGACACTGCATGACATGGGTGCACTTATACACATTGTCCTAGTTTGTTCTTCATTGCTGTGACAAAACACCCTGACCACTACCAACTTGGGGAGGAAAGGTTTTATTTATCTTACATCTCCTGGGTCACAGTTCATCAGGGAGCCCAAGGTAGGAACTAAGGGGAGGAACCTGGAGGCAGGAGCTGGAGCACAGGCCATGGAGGAATGCTGCTTACTAGCCTGCTCCACTGGCCCCTGCTCAGCCTGCTTTCTTATGCAACACAGGCCCACCTGCCCAGGGGTGACACCACCCACAGTGGGCTGGGCCATCCCACATCACTCATCAAGAAGATGCCCCTCAGACATGGCCACAGGCCAGTCCAATAGAGGAAATTCTTCGATTGAGGCTCCCTCAACCCAGGTGTGTCAAGTTGACACTAAAGCTATCCAGCACACACATATAGGCAATATACTCATAGACATAAAATGTATTATCGTTTTATAAATGATTTTATAAATTTTTTAAACATATAAATTTTATAAATAAAATATATAAAATTCATAAGTTATAGTGATGTACCCATGGTAGCTTTTGGAAGAACTGCTTTAAAGAAAAAAAATTGTGATTTCAGGTTCTGCTCTGCGGGTTTGGTTCCATGGCTAAAGGATGTGCCGCCAGTGCTGCATGTGAGCACCCTGCTGGGAGCTGAAGAGAGCCCAGGCAAAGCCAGAAGCTGGAAGCTGGGACATGGAAATAATTGTGAAGATGAGAATATTAAAGACCATTATAAAAATTCAGGGAAAAAATCTAAGAAGTTCCATGTTTGAGACACTCTGTAATCATAAAGAAGATTTTCAGGATGGAGAAACTTTCACATGGAAAGCAAATGTTGATATGAGCATGAAAATTTTCAGTGACCTAATACCACGTGAAGCAATGTGTGTGGGAAGGTTTTCATGTGTCATTCATCCTTCAATAACCATCCTACCTCTCACTCTCAGTATAGTCCATATGAGCATGAGCAGTATGGAAACCAGCCACAAAACTCTCTCTCATAAGCTATAAAAGACATATGAGAACTCACACTGTAAATATACCTTTTGACAATAAGGCATGTTTAAATTATTTTGATTTCCAATGTTTGTTGGTAATAGATCAAGAAACACACAGAGTGAAAACCTCCATTAATACAAAGAATGTAGAAAGGCCTCTGGTTATGGTAGTTCATGTCCCACATCCGGAGGAACTCAAACTGTAAGGAAGCATTATCAGTGTAATATATGTGGGAAATGTCTGAGTTCTTCGACTTCTCTTCAAGGACATGAAAGAATTCACAGTGGTGAAAATCCCTATGCATGTAAACAGTGTGGTAAAACTTTTACACTATTTTGTTATCTTCCATTACATGAAAATATTCATAAAGGAAAGAAACCATTTGAATGTAAACAATGTGGTAAAGCCTTTAGGCATACCAGTCACCTTCATAGACATGAAAAAAGTGCATACTAGAGAGAAATCCTATGCATGTAAACAATGTGGAAAAGCATTTAGACAGTTTGGTTACCTTCAGGTACATGAAAAAAGTCATACTGGAGAAAAACCACACGAATGTAAGCAATATGATAAGGCTTTTATATTTCCTAATTCCTTACTGTTACATGAAAAAAAAAGACATATAGGAGAAAAACCATTGTGGTAATATGTTGGGAGCCAAAAGGCCAGAAGAGAAACATCTTTATGGCTTTGAGAAAAAGACAGCTTTATGGTTTCCTGTAAGTCTTTATGGCCTTGAGAAAAAACAGCTTAATGGTTTTCTGTAAGTTTCTATAAGATAGCACTTAGTTAAAGAATGTAGAAAAACAACTTTGTGACCCAGGCTAAGTCAGCCTTGAGAAATGTTTTATGCTCACCATGACAGTTAGCAGATGTTCCTTTAGGATAAGAAATGCCCCTTGAATAACCCTCCCTAGCTATAGCGTACAACAACACCAATTAGTGTCTGCCCAGCACTTTCCTTCTCCTCACCTCCCCCCCCCTCTTTCCACTACCAGTATATATATCTGCTGCTTTCAAATAAAATTTTGGAGCTTGATCAGAACACTGTCTTGCTCTCTTTCTTCGTGTTCCTTGTTTGTCATTCTTTCTAGGACCCCCACTGGTTGCGCCGCTGTAGAAGTGTCCTGCAGGTCGGGACAGTAATACCTTTAGATGTCACAGTTATCTTCAGTTACATTAAAAAAATTCATACTGGAGAGAAACTATGAGTGTGAACAGTGGACAGTAAAACCTTTACATTTTCTGGTTCCTTACCGTTACATGGAAAAAAGTCATACTGGAGAAAAACCCTGTTAATGTAATCAATGTGTGTGGTAAAGACTTCAGGTGTCACAGTGATGTTCAAAGATGTAAGTTCATATTAAAATCCTGTGAATAGGAACAATTTGGAAAAGGTTTTAGATTCTACAGTCATCTTTACATTAAAGGATTAATATTTTTGTAAACCTGTGAGTGCAAACAGGGTGGTAAATCCTTTAAATATCATAGTTACTTTCATTTATGTGAAAATTCATGTTAGACCAAAACCCAAGGATGAAAGCAATGTAAATCCTACATATGGTACATTTATCTTAAATTACATGAAAAAAATACTGGAGAAAAACTCTGTCAATGCAAAGAATGTGGAAACCTTTACATTTCATAGCTCCTGACAATTACAAGAGAAAATTAATTGTGAATGGAACAATAAGTATAGTTCAGAAACCTCCTAAATAACATGGTAGGTCAGTTTCACACCACGATGTTATTTCACTTTCAAATAACTCATGGTAGAAAATTCCTAGAAATGTAAACTCCAAGTGTTATTAATGTTTTTTATGAATTTATTTCACTTATGGATGCGAACTCACTTTCAAACCTCTAAGAATATAGCAATGGGAAGGAATCAAGCTGTCACAGTTCCCAACAGCAACAGTGTGTTGTGTGATTTCTCTGGGGAACCTGAGCAAATGTCTACTCACCTGAGACAGAAGCTAATGACACAGAAAAGTAATTCTACCAATTCACTGAACCAAGGATGTTATGGGAGTTACTTCCAGGACCATGGACAATTACAGATAGCTCCATCACCAAAAAGCCCATCCAGCCTAAGTGATGACTCTTGGAAGCTGAAGCTACGACCCCGAGATCTCTGCACAACTGTCAGGCGGCTTGGTTAGTTGGGAAATTCCTTTTTCTCACAATTGTTTACTGCATCTGTAACCTTGTCGAGTGGCCTTGGCAATCATGTAATTTGAACATTCCAGAATTCCTTTATTTCCTGAGTCTCATGCCTCCCTGTGACAGAGACTGTGTCAATCTGGAGGAAATTGCTCAACAACAGTCCATCCTTTCCTCTGGCTTTTACATTTTTGTAATGGTTTATATACTTGTGGGCATGGGGTGTGGATATAAATGTCCATCCATGGCTAACATTGGGCCACAGTGCCAGAGCAATACTCACCTTTTCTCAGGATCTTCATCATTGGTGTTATACCATCCAGTGTAAAATGAAATTTCCTTCCATGAAGAATTGCAGCTGACAATTCAGTGATCTATAAGGCATGAACTGAAATGTTAAGAAGGGAATTTGTGAGACATATCACATCCATCTGACAAAACAATAGCAATTGCTTCCCTACTGGGGCCTATGACCTATCCAGCAAGTTTTATTCCTGGCTTATAATATCAGACACAACCTTTCTCCCATGGAGTGAGCTGTAAATCCAATCTGAAAACTGCTTTTTGTACGCAAACAGTATATTATGCCTGCCCTGTTGGTACTAGCACACATGGGGATTATAGATGAGCAGGACTGTTGGTGACAATTCTACCCCAGCAATTTGTATTGCACCTGGCATCATGCAAGCCAGCCAGTATGGACGAAGCTTCCAGTTTATTCCAGAATCATTTCTCCATGTCCTGCAACCTGAGCATGTGATGTCTTCAGCAGTAGGTTTTACCATCTAGTTTCAGCATGTAACCACCAGTAGTGACAATAGTTTTCATGGTTTGTGAGACACATATTCATTCACCTGTCTCTGCCTCTCAAGTTCTGATGTTGAAGGCTTATGCCCAAACAACTGACTACTAATAACCCATTAAAACAATTAACCTAGCCCCAGTTGGCTTGTGAGGTAGGGGCTCATGATTTGTACCTGATTGCCTTTAGTTGAGGTCTATGTATGCATCAGTGTTTGTGAAATGAGTAGCCTTGTCACAGTCAATTACATAACACTGAGTTGGGTGAAAGCTTTGTTTTCAGCTTTACTTGCTCCTCACTTGCCTGGAAATGCTTGTAAGAGGTAGTGTCTATATTTATGAGGGCATATTTGCATCTGTTACTGATTTGCATAGACAATAACTGGTGTACTTACCAGTACTATAAGGGATGAATTGGCTTACATATGTGTCCTTTCAAAACATCCTGAACCAGGTTTTGATTGTGACCAGGAAATGCATGTGTTTGGCACCTAAATAACGATGTCTCAGAGAAGAACAAAA
>NW_008349068.1:6351546-6360963 GCF_000622305.1 Nannospalax galili | reverse complement strand
TTTCTCTCAGTGACACAAGTTTTACACCAATGATCATCTAAGAAGCCTTTAATATTAATTCTAAAAGGAGCCTGATTATATCTTTTTATCTTAAAGGCCTTCCCATCCAGATTCCTCCATTTGAATTTCCAACCCATCCTTTTCAGCTGAGTAGCTTAATGCTGTTAAAAAGATACATGTGAGAAGATGATGAAAGAATGAGGTGCACCCTGGGCAGCCAGCTTGGGGCAGGAGCAAGCTGATTCAAAAGAGACTGGGTATATGTGCTGGATCATGTGAGGAACTTTATCACACAAGATGAATATTTAATTGACCATAGATGCCTCTATATTAATCTAAAAACTCTGAACTGGGGACTGGAAAAGTAAGAAAGAAAATAACCAAGGAGCCAAGACTAGCCATTTGACTGCAAGCACTGGAGAACTGGTGGTGTTGGCCATGGCTCTTAGCACAGGAACTTAAAACATGACCTTGGGCCTCCTAATTTTATTAAGAACCTTGGTGCTTCTATGTGAGTATCAAAATTCTGAACTCAGGACTTGGCAAGTAATAGGAAAAATAACTGAGGAGTCAAGACAGCACCCAGAGTGAAGTTAGCCTGGTTTCCTACCTATGTGCTCAAGAGTGTTGGGAAAAGTCACACTGGCCTGGTTACCCACCCACACATGCCAGGGCATCTGAGTCCCATGGGTGGCCACACTTCAGTAAGAGGGCCATGTGGTGGGTACAGCCAGGAGAGGGTTGTCACCACCCCACTGTGCTGCACATGATGCATCTCTCTTTCCAGTTGCTGGGCCTGCAAGCAGCCAGTATGCAGTGAACCCATGGTTGGCCCAGCCATTGTCATCATCCAGTGGCTGTCAAGACTTGGCTGAAGTTCATAATAGCAGTAAGAACCCAAAACATCTACAGATTAGAGAAAATAAGTGTTGAGTAGGCATGTCCTCTGAGATAATCACTCCTCCCACCCAATCAGTCAGCTTCAATTGCATGAGGGGGAGGGTCTAAGGACAGATGTTGAAGCACTGAAAAAGCTGGGAAGTATGGGAAAGTCATCTTGAGGAACCAGCAGCTGGTGGGACACTGGTGGGTGGTGTATCTCAAAGCTTATCTGAGATGTAAAAACATGGTACATGGGCAATCATGCCTTTGTAAGTAACACTTTCTCGGACATCATAAACAAAATAGACAAAAATCCAAATAGACTGTATAGTGTTGATTTTTGTCAGTCTGCTTTAGGACTGTGTGGCCCTAGGATCCCAGAGAGCCTTCACGGTTCTCGGGGGTGGGGGAGGGGGGATTTTGGCACAACAAATTGGCATAGTATGGCTGGATACAACAAAATGCAGGAGGTTGGAAAAATGATGTCTCTGATATGGAAAAAGGATGAAGGAAAGGTGGGGGAGGAGAGAGTGTGGCAATCCCCCATATGCTTAATGGGGTTAGTGGCAATTACACGGGCTATACAATGGACAGCAAAATTTGTAACTAAAATGAGGCCACCTATGCAGACGGGGACAGATTCAATGGAGAAAATCCCTGGATGGCCATCATCCTGTAAATAGCATAAAATAGCTCAGTTGCTTGAGGGATGGGGGTCACAGCCATGAGTGTATAAAAGTTCTTTAAGGACTATGGAAAGCCTAGAAAAAAAATTTACAAGCCTTGGAAGCAAAAGAGGAATTCAAAGGGTAAAAAATAATCGTTGCTGAGGTGGCTTGGCCACTTTGCATAATAAAAGACATGTCCAGGCAAAGGCAACAAACTCAGGGGAGGCTGAAATGATTAAGGAGTTACTGGCAAATTCAGTCTTAGCCTCAGAGCTTATGAATAAATGGAATAAACCACAGGAGAGAGAAAAGTAAGCTCAGATTAGACCTGTGATACAAAACTCAGCAAAAGACCCAGGGAAAAAAACAGTAATGAGAAAAGAAATGACCTAGAAATAAAAATAGCTAAAGATGCCCCTCAGATTCAACCTTTAATACAGAAAGAGAAAAAAAATCATGTTTCAGTGTGCTGATAAAAGCCTTAATAATACTGTAGCCAGTAGAAAATATTCCACCTGGAGCTGTTGGGACTGGAAAGACTCTCAAACAAGCAATAGGAGAGCCCCTTACTGTGGCTCATAAGGATATGGGACATGGGATCAAATAATGTTAGTTTAAGTCCTTCAGAAGCATCACATATGAATTATATAACCACCATCCATCCTTGAGACATAAGCTGTTCAACCTAGGCCAATACAGGGGGGAACAGTCCCTAATGGAATGGCTTGTGCAAGGCATTAAAAATACTTGGTCATCACCACTGGATACCAGGGGCTGGAGGACCATAGAAGAGGGAAAGGCATTACTGCAAGAACTAGTTATGAGAAAAGCAATATATGATACCCAGTTCACTGGGCCAGATAGGACTGTGTTCACCAGAGATAAAAGAAAAAGCTTAATTCAACAGGGACCTCAGGAATGGCATGGAGCTTTAATGGTTTTGCTAAGTACCTTAATGGGACAGGATATTTGTAAAGTGAGGCAGGCTTTGGCAGATCTAAGTGATTCAAACCAGCAGGTAAAACATGTCTGTAAAGGGACTGGAGAAATGGCTCAGTGGTTAAGAACACTGACTGTTCTTGCAGAAAACCCAGGTTTGAATCCCAGCACCCACATGGCAGCTAACAACTGTCTGTAATTCCAGTTCCAGGGAATCCAACAGCCTCTTCTATCCTCCATGGGCATTTCATGACATGATTGCACTTACCTACATGCAGGCATAACACTCATACACATAAAAAATAATAAATAAAATATTTTATAAATGTCTGTAAAATAACAAGAGATATAAAAAGACAAGACAGAAAAAGAGGTCCATTTCGGTTACTTGAAGACAAATGTGGCAAGATTTATGTTAAGCCCAAGTTCCTAAAGAAAAAATTGACAAAAAATAAATTCTGAACTAAGGAGTTTCTGTAATGCTTTAAAACATGAGAAACAGTTCACAAAAGACATACAAAGAATAAAAAACTGTTCCAGGGGTGGTTAAGTATCCCCAAAGATTAAACAAGGTACATTTCTCTCCTGAGAAAGGCTATGCTAGGGACAGAGGCAATTTTTCCCACCAGGGCCTCCCCTGGCAGCCAGTCATGATCAATGGAGAGACAGCAGATATGGCTACAGTTAGGAAGCCAACCCAGGGCCTGCCTGATGCAGGGACCCAACAGGTATAGTAGGGACAAGATGGATGCTCTGCTTCCTTAACCCAGTGCACGGTCAGGCAATTTGGGCCAAGAATAAAAGTATCAAGAATAAAAAGATACAAAGAGGCTCCATGTAAAATCCCCAGAATGTGGAATGACTCCAAAGGGATAACTAAAGATAGTAAAGAATTAACCAGGTTAATACCTCTTATCCATACTATGGTACCCAACAGAGATCTATTGAGAAAACATGAATACAAATGTATAAAATCTTTCCTACTAGGTTAGACCTTGTCTATGTTTGATTTAATGTATGTTAACCTCTGAGTGTTTTACAGATGTGAAACCCATTTGAAAGATACCAAGTACACTTGAAGAAACAAAGGCCAGCTGTAGCCATAAGGTTCTTGGGAGCTTTATGGTTGGGTAAGACACTAGTGATACCTACCAGAATGGTTGGGAAAAGCCCTCAGCAGCCTAATTCTGTATAAAAATGAAAACAAAGGCTCCTAAAACTGTACAACTGCTAAGAAAAAATTTTACTACCAGGCTGGGTTGCTCCCTTATGAGCTGTTGGACAGAGAGATCCTAGAGATCCTCAAATTAAACAAGGTTATTGCTACTAATGTTGGTTATATATCGGAAAAGGTTGGTAAGGTCACATTGCTGAAGACACTACATGATATGTGTGGGAGGAGAGACGAAGCCAAGATTAAGCTGAAAACTTCATGCCACTGGATGGATGGCTTTCATAGTGCCAGAAAGCACTATACAGATGGTTGGGGGAAAAGGATCCCCTATAATTCTACTAAAAAATGGACCCCACATGCTGCATACTATTGACATGCCAAGCAACACCTGCTGGTACAATAATGGCTCAACTAACATATGTACAACCAACAATTTCTAATTGGCTAAGGTCTGCTGCTAGGGGTGGAACACACATCTGGTGCTGTAGACCAGGCCAACCCCGTGTCAGGGAAGGTTGTAGGCCCCAGTGGGGAAGCTGCTGTATTTTGTTAAATATGGTACACCTCCTGGTGTATCTTCTAGGCATTTATATTTACACTCATGTTTGTTTAAATGTGTCTGCTTCTTTCCATTTGTCTCTATAGTAGGGAAGATGCCACTGAGATGGATCAACCACCACATCTTGAAAATGGATGAGGGTGAGGCCCAGGAGTTCAATATCGCGCCACAATAAAAGAAAGATAGTCCTGCATTTTTCATCCCCTCCAAGGCTCAGGGACCCTTGCAGAAGACTGGCAGAAAGATTGTGAGAGCTGGAGGAAGGAGTGGAGTGTTGGGTAGGCATGTCCTCCAAGATAATCACTCCTCCCACCCAATCAGTCACCTTAAATTGCATGAGGGGAGGGTCTAAGGATATAGGTTAAAGGGCTGAAAAAGTTGGAAAGCGTGGGAAAGTTGCCAACTTGGGGAACCAGCAGACAGCTGGCAGGTTGCTGGCAGGAGGCAAATCTCAAAGCTTAGCTGAAATGTAAAAACAGGGCCCACAGGCGATCATGCCTTTGTAAGTAGCCCTTTTCTGGACATCATAAACTAGACAAAAATCCAAATAGAATGGATCCTGTTGATTTCATCAGTCTGCATTAAGACAATATGGCCCTGGGGCGGGAGGTAATTTGGCACAACAAATGCTAGAGTTCCCTGGTGTAAAGCTGTCATGTGAAGCTGTAAAATATCTCTACTGTCACTCAGAGAATCTTGGATTGGAGGCTCTTGAGTTAACTGCTTCCTGCTGTGAGGACCTAGCTTCTCCTTTTACCCATAATAAAGCCCTGTGAAGAATCAACCTGTTAGAGAACACCTTGGGCCAAAGTGGGGTGAGTATGCTGAATGAGGCCAAGAAAAAAACCAAACTGTAACCTACATGTATTTGGGCAATGAACAACTGACTTTGATGAATAATCCCAAACATCTCTAATCACTGATGAAAAGAGAAAACCCTACTTGACAATTCTTAGCAGTGTGTATGAGAAACAGAAAAAAAAAATTGTGAAAACTCCACTCCTAGAAACCTGAGTGTATTCAGACCCAAAACAACCCTGTACAAAGGAAAGGGACTATCCCCTTACTTTGGCTTATCTGTGTGTAAGAATTATAGATCACTGACATTCTAATGAGCTGTGACTTCTCTGGCACCCAGGTCAGACATGTTGTATAAGATGGGTAGGGTTTTTCATATGCTAACAGAGATCATGAAGTCAGGAGAAGGCATGGAAAGGTAAGGGTGGAGATGGGGGAGGGGTCAGTATATGATCAAAATACATCACATGAAATTCTTGACTTAATAAAAACATTTTTAAGCTGAAAAGAGAACCATTTGAACTAACTTTGAGGAACCCTTTCTGGAGCTGTTAAACACCAAAGCAATGGATCATAAAACTGAAAAGGATTGGAAACCCAAATAAGTAAGATCACTGACAAAAGTGCCCAGGAAAAAGAAATAACTTTACCACCAGAAGAGTCATTGAAATTAAGTCTAAGAAAGAATTGCTAAGTCTGATCATTAATAAGGGGAGAGATAACAGATAACTTGGTAATTAACGTATAGTAAAACAGCATCTCCTCTGACTGTTCAGTTTGGTACATGTCTGGTCTTACCCAGTGGAAACTTAGGAAAACCAGAGAGAATTTTATTGGATGGACAAATATATGTATCCTAAATTTTCCCCCATGGGTCACCAAAGGAGCCTTAAAAATTAATTCTAAAAAGAGCCTGATGGCTCTCTCACAGGTGGGCTCCAATCCTTTCACCTCAGGAGGACTAACTACCCCATCTCTCTCATCCATCCCCACCCTGTCCCCTGCCAGCCTATCTCACAGGTGGCCTCCAATTCCTTCACCTCAAGTCCCAGGACTAGCTTCCCAAACCAGATTAACAAATTTCCTACCATAGATTCCCTAAGTCCTCACCCTGGTGGTCCCCTCACCACCAAATTCCCAGCCTCCAGATCAAGAAGACAGACCTGCTCAGCCAGGACTCTGACCAAGTCAGATCAAGCCAACAAAACCCATGAGTCCCACAGAGGTGCACAGCATTGAGAATCACCCTGTAGAACCCCAGGACACAGAATTTAAAAGAACAATCATAAACATGATCAAAGTATTTCAAGAAAACACAGACAAAGAACTCAAAGAGGAAAGGTGTACACTTTTGATGGAAGCTCAAGAATATATAAATATGCAGATTTAAAAAATATCAGAAACCAATTCATAACTTGAAAAGCAAATTCACTAAAGAGATAGAAATAGAGTGATGAAAACCCAAATGGAAAATAACATGGGACTGAAAGCTCAATAAACCAATTAGATACAACAGGAGAAAATCTCACAAGCAGAATGAGTGAAACAGAAAGCAGAATATCAAGGCTGAAGGATAAAGTTGAAGATGTGGACTTCTTAAGCAAAGACTATTCAAAATTCAGAAAAACACAGAAATGGAATGCTCAGGAAATATGGGACAACAAGAAATGACCAAACCTATGTATCATAGGCATACAGGAAGGAGAAGAAAATCAAACCAATAGCATCGGACAGGTCTTATATAGGGTTATAGAAAATGTCCCTAAATTAAGGGAAAATATATCTATGGAGATTCAAGAAGCACAAAGAACACCATTAAGATATGATCAGAACAGAAAGTCCCCATGACATATTATAGCAAAATCATTAAAAGTACAGAACAAAAAGAGGGTACTGAAAGCTGCTAGAGAAGAGCAAGTTACATATAAAGGAAAACCCACCAGAATTACAGCTGACTTTTTAGTGCAAACTATGTAAGCCAGAAGAGCCTGGAACAAAGTATTCCCAGTTCTAAACAACCATGGATGCCAACCCCAAATACTTTACCCAGCAAAACTATCAAGGTCAAAGGGGAACAGAAAATTTTCCATGACAAAATAGCCTGAAATAATTCATGCCTTCAAACCCAGCATTACAGAGAATATTTTAAACAATACAAAGGACTGAAGACAGGAATGAGTATGCCCAGGAGGCTGCAGAAAGAAAATAAAGAAAGGTATAACAACGGAAACACAAAATAGGGCCACAAACACAAAGAAATTAAAATGACGGTACATAATACACATCTTTCAATAATAACACTAAATATCAATGGCCTCAATTCCCCTGTCAAAATATACAGGCTGGTGCAATGGATCAATAAAAAAATCCATCTTTTCGTTGTCTTCAAGAAACATATCTCACCTTAAAGGTAGATACTATGTTAGGGTGAAAGGATGGAAAAAAATATCCCAAGCTAATGACCCTAAGAAGCAAGCAGGTGTTTCAATTTTAGTATCTGACAAAATAAACTTCAAATTAAAACTCATCAGAAGAGATAAGGAGGGTTACTTCACTCTAATTAAAGGAACAATTGACCAAGAAGATATTACAATCATGAACATATATGCACTAAACTCTGGAGCACCCAAGTTCATAAAATCAGTAGACCAGGACTATAAAACAGAGATTGACACCAACTCAGTAATTGTGGGCAACTTTAATACCCCACTTTCTTCAATAGATAGGTCAACTGGACAAAGAATAAACATACAGACATCTGAATTAAATGACATACTATATGAAATGGATGTAACATATATACAGAATATTCTGCCCAACCTCCAAAGAATACACTTTTTACTCAGCAGCTCATGCAAGTTATTCTAAAATTGAACACATTCTGGGCACAAAACAAATCTCAACAAATACAAAAAAATTGAAATAATTCCATGCCTTCTATCAGGCCACAGGGCAATAAAGCTTATAATCAAGAGTAAAAGAAGCTCTAGTAAATACACAAACTCATGGAGATTAAATAATACAATTCTGAATCATGAATGGGTCAAAGAAGAAATTAAGAAAGAAATAAAAGTATTTGTGGAAAAAATGAAAATGAGAACATAGCACAACAAAACCTCTGGGGCACACTAAAAGCAGGCCTAAGAGGGAAGTTTATCCATCTTTGTGTCTACATTAAAAAATCAGAAAGAACACATGTAAATGACTTGACAGTACAGTTCAAGACTCTGGACAGGCAAGAACAAATCAACCCCAAACCTAGTAGATGAGAAAAATAACAAAACTCAAAGCAGAAATTAATGAAATAGGAACAAAAAAAAAAAAATACAAAATCAGTGAATCTAAGAGCTGGTTCTTTGAAAGGTTAAACAAGATAGACAGAACCTTACCCAGTTAACCAAAAGAAAGAAGACCAAATCCAAATCAACAAAATCAGATGAAAAGGGAAACATCACAACAGACACCAAAAACCATCCAAAACATTGTTAGGGAATACTTTAAAAACCTACATGCCATTAAATTTGAAAATCTAAAAGAAATGGATGGATTTCTAAAGTCATGGTCACCACCAAAATTAAACCAAGAGGAGATCAACAGCCTAAGCAGACCCATAACAAATAAGGAAATTGAAACGGTGATACAAAACCTCCTAACTAAAAAAAAGCCCAGGCCCAGATGGAGTCACAACAGAATTCTACCAGATATTCAAAGGAAATCTAAAACCAATCCTGCTTAAATTATTCAAAAACATAGAAACAAAGGGAGAACTCCGAAACTACTTCTGTAAAGCCAGTATCATTCTAATACCAAAAACAGGTAAAGATACAACAACAACAAAAAAGAAAGCTACAGATCCATATCCTTAATGAATATAGATGCAAATATACTCAAAAAACTACTTGCAAATTGCATACAGACACACATCAAAGAGATCATCCACCATGAAAAAGTCAGCTTTATTCCAGAGATGCAGGAATTGTTCAATATATGTTAAGTCAATAAATGTAATAAAACATAAATGGACTTGAAAACAAAAACCACATGGTCACCTCAATAGATACAGAAAAGGCATTTGACAAAATCCAACACGCATTCATGTTAAAAATACTAGAAGTTACCCAACATACTACAGGAAAAATGAACAGCAGACCCCAATTCTATCCAAAGGAATACTGACAATGGATTGCCGTAGATGAGGAACAGCTGACCCTCCTGGAACAGGGACCTCTGGCTGACTAGATTTACCAGAAGGGCAGACAGGGGGGAATGGATGGGGTGCTGACAACACAATGGACAGTGACAGGGATGGCAGAGTATGGAGCCTCTAGTGGGAGAAGAAGGCTGTCTATCTGACGAGTTTGTACTCATGCTCAGATGCCGAGGAGCTCAGAAGGTGG
>NW_008349068.1:6348084-6351312 GCF_000622305.1 Nannospalax galili | reverse complement strand
GATTGTGTTACTTCACTTAGTATAACAGATTCTAGTTCCATCCATTTACCTGCAAATTTCATGATTTAAGTTAAAACCTCATTCAATTTTATGTCTTATAAGGGTTATACTGAGTTCAATATTGAATAACTGTATTAATTTAACTGTGAACCTCAAAATTTACAGCTAATTTTGAAAGAGAAGCATCTTTGCTCTGGAAATTGTTATTGAATATGTTAATGCTGTAAAAAAAAAGTACTAGAAGTTGTTAGTCTGGAGGGAACATGCCTCAACATAATTAAAGCTATATATACATATAAAACAAACCTATAGCCAACATCATCCTAAATGGAGAAAAACTGGATGCATTCTCATTAAAATCAGGAACCAAGCAGGGCTTTCCACTATCTCCTTGCCTTTTCAATACAGTGCTTGAAACTCTTGCAAGAACAATAAGACAGAAGAAGGAAATTAAAGGGGTATCAATTGGAAAAGAAGAGGTCACTTTCAGATGATATGGTATTATACATAAGAGATTCCAAAAATTCCACAAGAAAACTGTTAGAATTGATTAATGCTTTCCGTAAAGAGTCAGGATACAAAATCAACTTACAAAAACCAATAGTTTTTCTATATACCAATAAGAAGCAATCAGAAAAAGCACTCTAGGAAACCCTCCCATTCTCAATAGCCTTAAAAAAATAAAATATTTATCAATAAACCTAACCAAATACATTAAAGGTCTATACAATGAAAATTTCAAAACTCTAATGAAAGAGATAGAGGAAGAATCCAGGAGATGGAAAGACCTACCATGCTCATGGATTGGAAGAATTAAAGTTGTGAAAATGACCATCCTACCAAAAGCGTAAAAATTACTTTCTTACCAAAAGGAATTTATAGATTCAATGCAATCCCAACCAAAATACCCATAACATTCTTCACAGAGCTTGATAACATCATTCTAAAATTCACATGGAATCAAAAAGAGACAAGATAGCCCAAATAATCTTAGGTGAAAAGAACAGTGCTGGGGGATCATCATACCAGATCTCAGATTACATTACAGAGCTATAGTCATAAAAACAGTATAGTACTGGCACAAAAATAGACACATGGATCAACAGAACACAATAGAAGACCCAAACATGAGTTCATACAATTTCAGCCACCTGATATTCAACAAAGGTGCTAAGAATACAAAATGGAGGGAAGATAGCACCTTTAACAAATGGTGCTGGGAAAACTGGGTCTCCACTGCAGAAAATGGAAACTTGACCCCTATCTTTCACCCTGCACAAAAGTCAACTCCAAATGGATCAAAAACCTCAATAGAAAACCTGAGACTTGGATACTGATAGCAGAAAGCATAAGCAGCACCCTCCAAGATATAGGCGTAGGAAAAGTACTTTCTAAATCGGAAACCAACTGCTCAGGCACTTAGGTCAGTAATCAGTAACTGAGACCTCATTAAATTACAAAGTTTCTGTACAGCAAAAGAAACAACTAAGGAAGGGAAGACAAATCGCACTGAGTAGGAGAAAATCTTCACCATCTACACAGAGGATTAATATCCAGAATATACGAAGAACTCAAAAAAGAAAGAAGAAAATAAACGGATCCAATAAAAAGATGGGCAATAGACCTAAACAGAGAGTTCTCAAATGAAGAAAGGAAAATGGCTAAGAATCACCTTTAAAAATGCTCAACATCCTTAATAATTGGAGAAATGCAGATAAAAACCACTCTAAGATTCCATCTTATCCCAGTCAGATTGGCAAAGATCAAGAGAAGAAAAGGCTGCAAGTGCTGGAGAGGATGTGGAGAAAGAGGAACGCTCACTCACTGCTGGTGGGACTGCAAACTCCTGCAACCACTATGGAAAGCAGTGTGGTGAACCATCAAAAAATCTAAAAATGAACCCACCACATAATCCAGTGATACCACTCCTCGGCATATACCAAAGGACTCATCATATTGTAGAGATACCTGTACATCCATGTTTGTTGCTGGTTTCTTCACAATAGCTAAGAAATGGAAACAACCTAAATGTCCCTCACCTGATAAATAAAGAAAATGTGGTACATTTACTCAATGGAGTTCTACTCAGCAGTAAGAAAAGATGAAATTATGAAATCTGCAGGTAAATGGATGGAGCTAGACAGTGTTGTACTAAGTGAAGTAACACAAACTCAGAAAATGAAGCAATGTATGTTCTCCCTCATTTGTGGATTGTAGCACCAATCCCTTATATGTGACTATATAAATTCTGATGTAACACCAGGAGGCAGGAAAAGGCAAAGGATACATGGAGGTAAAAGAAAAGAAACTACCTTAAAGGGGGATAGTAGGGAACAGATGTTACCTGAGCAAGGTGGAAAAAGTGGGAGTGATCAGCAAGAGGAGAGGAGGGAGGGACATGCAAGGGACCACTGTGTGGAGGACTGAGGGAAGTTAGGAGAGGAAAGATGGTAGCAGTCCAGAGGCATTGGGGGGAGGGTCAGAATAATGGGAGCAATATGACTAGGGAGGGAAGGAGGAGGGAAACTGGATAGGAGAAAAAAGAGTAGAAATGAGTGAATCTCAGGGGGCTAGGAAACCTTGAGGGGAAAGTGATTCCCTAGAAACCCTATGAGAAATGCACATAGAGTGGCTGAACATTAATGCATATGTATACCTGGGAGCTGCTTGGCAGGGAATGCAGTGCCAGATAGAAGAGACCTCCCTTAAAGTGACAAGCATGCCATATAGCACTCATCAAAAAAATTTCTTTTTGAAACAGATGTAGGCTACTGCAGAGTTGCACATCTAGTCATCTGGTTGGGCACAGAGAACATATGCCTGGGATGCCCAGTACTAGATGACACATCTGCAGTCGAATCTCTACAACTAAGGCTCATGGAGCATAGCAAAATAAGGGATAGAGTGAAGGTTAATGAACCCCTCAACTCATACCAGTGAGGCTTCCATGTACATCAGAGTATGATGCACACAGTAGGCCCCAACTGGCCAAGTTTTGGTGAATAAGAGACTATAGAGAGTAGGATGGGGCTCCTATATGGAACCTCACCCACCCACAGCTCAGGGACCATTGTAGAAGAGGAGGCCAAAAGATTGTAAGAGGCAGGGCTGGTTCTTGAACACTGAGAGGTGGAGGCTTCCAGGCCACTGAAGGCTTGCTCATATGAGCCTGTGCCCTTGGGACCCATGTCAGCTCAATTAAACAAGGGCCCAAAGGGGAGGTGAGAA
>NW_008349068.1:6318660-6348024 GCF_000622305.1 Nannospalax galili | reverse complement strand
CTGAATGAATAGGACTCAGCATGTATGGCAGAGCACATAGAGTTCGGTTGGGGGATGGGGGGAGGCATGGATGGGGAGGGGGGGTCTGGATTTGAGTGGGAAATGTATGAAATTTTAAAAGCTCAATAAAAAAAATAAAATAAAAAAGAGCCTGTTATCTATTACCTAAAGGATATAATGGATGCAGTTTGTGTTCCTTCAATGGCTGTGACAAAACACTCAGACCAATACCAATTTGAGGAGAAGGGGGTTTATTTGGCTTACTTCTCCCAAGTCACAGTTCATCAGAGAGCCCAAGGTAGGCACATAGGGCAGGAACCAAAGCACAAGCCATAGAGGACTGTTTACTGCCTTGCTCTCTTAGCCTGTGTTCAACCTGCTTTCTTATACAATACTGGACCACCTGTCCAAGGGTAGATCACCCACAATGGGCTGGGCCCTTCCACATCACTCAGTAATCAAGAAAATACCCTACAGACATGGCCACAGGCCAATCCCATGGAAGCAATTCCCCAGTTGAGGCTCCCTCTATGCCTGTGTTTTAAGTTGACAACTAAGTCTATCCAGCACAATTGACTTCTTGTCAACTTGACAAAACATTTCCATTTCTTGTTCTTAAGATATATTAACAATATCACAACATAAGACAATACAACCTTAAAAGTCCAACAGTCCTTTAAAAATCTAAACACTTAAAAGTTCACACTCTCTTAAAGGTCTCTTAATTGTGGGTGACTGTAAAATCCAAAACAAGTACTGTCTTCTTTCAAAAGTGAAGAATTGGGCACACCTAAGCAAAACCTAAGTCCAGCATTTAGCACTGGGCTGGACAGCTGGGATTCACTCATGATCTTCTGGGCTCCAAAGGGTTTTGGCAGCTACACTTATCTGACTCTGCCATCCACAGCACACACAACTCATCTCACAGGCCCAGGCTGGCTCCATTCTACACTTTGGTGATCATTCCATGGTCCTGGCATCTCCAATACGCTGGTGTTTCCCCAAAACTGAGGCTGCCCCTTCACCAACAGCCTCTCAGGGTACCAAGACTCAGCTGCTCTGTGACCTCCTTCACGTTTTCAATACCAGGACCATGTATGAGACTCTTACACATTACCAAGTCCTGCTTCCAGCTTGAGATAGAGGCTCATGCTCCTCTGAATTATAGTTCCTGTGTGCTGACCCTGAGGAAATACTTCACAGAAGATTTTGCCACAGTGATGATGATCTCTTGTCACTTACAGATGATTCTTCAGCCCTAGTTAACCAGCATCAATTGTCCCAGTAAAGGTTTCACTTCAGTGGTTCTGGTCTCTTCTTAACCATAGCTGATTCTTCAGCCCCAGTTGACCAGAACCCACAAACTCTCAATCTGAGATATCACATAAACAACTCTGATAGTCTCCACTTCCCTTTGAAGCTTCACAAGCCAGGCCCCCATCGTCCACAACTCTTTCAACATCGCTGTTTGTTCTAGTTTTCTCTTAATTACTGTAACAACATACACTAACCAATACCAACTTGGAGAGGAAAGGGTTTATTCAGCTTACATCTCCTAGGTCATAGCTCATCAAGGAGCCCAAGGGAGGAACTCGGTATGAACCGGAGGCAGGAGCTGGAGCACAGGCTGTGTAGGAACACTGCTTATGGGCTTGCTCCCCTGACCCATGCTCAGCCTACTTTCTTACTTTCCTACTTTCTTATACAACACAGGCCCACCCGCCCAGGGGTGGCACCACCCACAGTGGGCTGGACCCTCCCACATCACTCAATAATCAAGAAGATGCCCCACAGACATGACCACAGGCAGGGAGGCAATTCCCCAGTTGTGGCTCCCTCAACCAAGGTGTGTCAAGTTGACACTAAAACTATCCAGCACACTGTTCCAAGCTCCAAAGCAATGAACTAAGCACTCAATGGCTTTTCCAGCCCAAAGTTCCAAACACTTCCAAAATCATCCTAAAAGCACTAAGGCCAGGTCTGTCACAGCAATACCCCATGATCCTGGTACCAGTTTCTGTTCTAATTTATTTTCCCACTGCTATGACAAAATACTCTGACCAATACAACTTGAGGAGGAAAGGGTTTATTTGACTTACATCTTCTGTGTCACAGTTCATCAGGGAGCCCAAGGTAGGGACTCAGGGCAGGAACCTGGAGGCAGGAGCTGAAGCATAGGCCATGGAGGAATGCTCCTTACTGGCTTACTCTCCTAGCCCATGTTCAACCTGCTTTCTTAAACAATACAAGACTACCTGCCCAGGAGTAGCACCATCCCACAATGGGCTGGGCCCTCCCACATTACTCAATAATCAAGAAAATGCTCTGCAGACATGCCCACAGGCCAGTCCAATGGAAGCAATTCCTCAGTTGAGACTTCCTCTACCCAAGTGCGTCAAGTTGACAACTAAAGTTATCCAGCACACTTTGTTTTTACTTTTGCTTTGTGTATGCTAATTATAATTTACTTGTATTATTCTAATTTACTTGGTGTTACTATAATATCTTTTGTAACAATAATATCTTGATCTAAAAGAATGTCTGTAGTCCATAATCCAAAAGAAAAAATCTATTAAAACAGTCCAGCCTTAAATCTACCCATTTCCTGATGGGGACTCCTGGTTGGTTCCATCTCTAAAGTCTAATTGGTGGAGGGTAAATTACTATTATATTAAAAATAGAAAGCTTTTAAATAGAGTACAAAAATTTCTAGGAAGTTGCTTCATATAATTTTCCTATTAGCTTAATGTAACTGAATTAGCTAATATAACTGAAACCTCAACACCCCTCATAAAATGTAATGCCTAAAAAGCTTTGTATTATAAAAAATGTAAAAATACTTCGAAGCAAATGCATGTAAATATGATTAAGATCAAGAATTTGATACAGATCTCATAAGTAGAAACTGGATATGGAAAATTACATACTTGGGTAAAATGGGTTAAATTTATTGAACATGTATTGAATAAGAATTGCTATGCTTACATGGCCAGACATCCCCAGGCTCAAGTAGTACCATCCCTCTTGGATGGGACCCAGATCACACCAGAATATTGCATGTGGCCCTGTACAGAATATATACTCATGGGAAAATAAGGCTTTCCAGAGTCTGTTGCTTCTGTTCCAGAATAAATTGCTTACGGCCCTTTACAAAATATAGACTCATGGGAAAATAAAACTTTTCAGAGTCTGTTGCTTCTGTTCCAGGATATGCAGGTCAGTTCATCAGAACCTCCTCTTTACCAACAAGGAAACTTAATGACTCTTCATGTCTCTCATGACAGGAAGATGGATTCTCTAGAAAATATAGGATTGTGAAGCCTAACCCATGTCTTAATATCTTGAACAACAAAGGTGAAAGTAGCAATTACTGTGGACTCGCTCTCTCCCAATGAAACATCTGTGGTACTATGGACAGAGAAAATTCTGCTCATGCCTACCCCACAACTAGTAAGGGACCTACATGCTGATTGAATTGATTATATCCTTTTTACTGGTTTCCAACTCTCCTCCTTTTAGGAAAGCTAATCCCGGGGCTAAGAGAGCACTACCCAGCTCCTCAATGTTTGCATTTAATCTACAGGAGTCACTAGGTTCCAAATGGATAGAAAGCTAGAAACCAAATAGCTGTAGATTTCAAATAGACTATATTCTGATGATCAATAATAAACAAGAATAAATAAATTTATAAATATTTATTAGTTATACCAAGAATGTCTTTAAGAAGTATCTAAGCAACTGGATGCCTGGCACTAGCTAACGACTTAGAAGACCAGGATCACATTTAATGCTAACAAAAAAGAAATGTATTTGTATTATGCTTGATGGAAAATGTTGCACTTTTATTCTCAGTAATACAGTTCCTGATGGAACAATTTAAAAGTTTCTTTAGGA
The DNA here is from genome assembly GCF_000622305.1 of Nannospalax galili. Lineage (NCBI taxonomy): Eukaryota > Metazoa > Chordata > Mammalia > Rodentia > Spalacidae > Nannospalax > Nannospalax galili. The sequence goes on along the minus strand of NW_008349068.1, from coordinate 6,344,130 downwards.
ACTACTTAATCCAATGGTTGCTGAAAATTCAAGAATAAAGTACCCTTTTTCTAATCTTATGAAATGATGATTTAAAAAACAAAAAGGAGTCCATTTGTTATAGATCTTGGGATCATGTAGATTTTGGGTAACTCCATTCATACAAGAGTCAATACAGCAATTAATTAAAACAATAATAACTAGAAAATGCCTATGTTTTATCATATTACTAATAAATACCTCAGAACAAAAACATCAGGCAATGCTAATTAAAATTAAAAATTAATAAATACATGAAATCTCTTTGGTCAGAAACATTTTTAAATGATAAACTTGTCTTTCTCTTCACTACCCTTGTTATAGAACTAATATAGACCTTAAGATAGTTTATTTTTAAACACATTCATTGTTATTTGTCACATTGTAGTTTATTTTCCCATCTGTGACTCCTAAACCAAAAAGATGCTCTTTGATCTAAAGGCAGTTCTGAGTGTCAAAGAGAGGGGAGATGTGGAAGGAACTCCCTAGAATAAAGAGAAAGGAATGCAGTGTGGTCATGTGGTGTGCCTGAGTGCATGCAAACAGTTCTGCCTGTCATGAAGGGAGGAGTTTGGGGAGGAGAGGTTGGGGAGGAGGAGTGACACCCAGCCAGGATAAGCTGGTTCAGGGGCTAGAGAGATGGCTCGGGGATTAAGAGCCCTGGTTCGATTCCTAGTACCCACATGGCGGCTAACAACCGTCCATAACTCCTGTTCTGGAGAAATCCAATGCCTTCTTCCAACCTCCGGAGGCATTGCACGACACCGGTGCATTTATACACATGCAGGCAATACACTCATACACATAAAATAAAATTAATAAATAAAATGAATTTTTTAAAGGCAGGCTGTTCCTTTGTTCAAGGCTCTGTCTTTTAGGTATAAGCCCACAGACCAGGTGCTGGCATGCATAAGCTACTTTCGGGAGGAAAGAAAACCTTGGTTTCTCATCTCTCTGCCCATAGCACCTGCCACAAGCCTTCACCAACTAAAAGGCTGAGAGTGTCATCAGATAGCATCTGAGGCCTGTAGCAGGGACTGCCTGCTTTGCTTCAGCCTGGGTCCCTAATGCTCCCACCAATATGTTTTATGTATCTTGATTTGTGACTTTCTTTGTTCCCTTCATAAAAAAGCTTCATTAAACTGCTTCCACATGGAATCATGGAATGTAGAGTAACCAAAATCCATGTTCCATGGCCAGGGTCATCCAAATTTGGCTTCAGGATAGACTACCTCTTATCCTTTTTGAGATGAGAGTTGTGTTTTGCTTCAGCAGAAGAGAGGAGATTTCTTCATCCTGGAGTCTGCCTGAATCCTCTGACCAGCACTGAAATGAGAATTCTAGCACAGTTGATAACTGTTTACACCCTTTCCCCTTCTGAACTACAAACCTGAAATTTTTTCTAGAAATCTTAAACTCCACTTAAAAGAAAAGCCATGTCCTAAACTCCTGTGTAATTCCAGTGACTCCTGGTTTTTATTTTAGCAGATTATAATCCCACTCAAAGCACCTCTAGAGACAACCAGTAATCTCAATTATCAAAAGAGAAACAGAGATAGAGGATGAGTGGGGTCCCCACAGGCCCATTGAATGATGCGTTTCCAAAAAGCTTCTAAAATCTTATACAGAGTCACCACTAAGAATTGAAGTGTGACTTTTTCTTGGAGAAGCTCACATCCATAATCCCAGAAGTACTTTTGTTCCTTCTAGAGTCAATTTCTTTCTTAATATGTTTGATAAAACCTCTAACTCTACTTCCTAATATTAGCTAGTCCTGAAATTCCTTTCCATCAAAGCCATACATCTGGTTTGGTCTGAAACCATGTACCTAAAAGATTAGAGGAACTCCTCAGGCTGCTGAGGATAACAGTGTAGAGCTGACTCTGTCCCTGCACCACTGATACAATGATGTTTCCAGGCAGTTAGAATGTTATGTTTCCTCTCAAAGCTGGAGATACGACTCGCAGTCCCTTTTCCTGACCAGTATTCAGAGTCTTGCAGTTCCAGTCCTTGGTTTACCAAATTGTTGGTTATGTGAATAAGACCCATCCCAGTGTCCCAAAGGGTGCTATTATCTAACTAGCGATTTGACAGTATCCTAAGTTTTTGGACAGATATACCTTGATTAACTGACATAACTATGTACTGAGTTAGGCAGAAGTAAACATTGCCTTGAGAGCCCAGGCTAGAAGTCAGTGCTTTCAAGAAAAAGCAATTTCTAGGTACCTGTTATAGTTTCATTACAAAAATATCAGATCAATACAACAGAGGCAATAGCTAGGGCTAGAACATTTGCCTTTGTGGAAAACAGAAATGGAAGTTATTGGACCATACTTCTGTATTTGTAGATAGTTTTCTATATCTCAGAGATAAATTATTCACCAAACTTTTATGACTTATCACTGAGATAAGTGATTTTCTAACTAGATAAATTTTTAAGAGATTTTATAAGTACTTACTACATATAAAATTATAAATAGCTGAGTGGGTAATTTCATGTTTACCTTGGTTAAATATTTTGACTATATGCTATAACTATGAAGTTATAAAAATAAAAATTTATAGGAGCTACTGAGAAATAATATACTCTTGTTCATTTTTTAACAGTCATATCATGATTTCTGTTTATTTTATTTAATTACTTTCCATGGAATTGCTTTAAACACAATAATTTGTCTCAGTGGTTTAACTAGACCAATATGTATTTGTTTTCTAATTTATTTTTAATTGAAATTTTACAAATTCCATAAACTACATCTTAATCATGTTTAGACCCCCTTCCCTATCTACATTCCCAATAGCCACCACCCCCCAACTGGATTTCATGCATTCTGTTACATATGTTAAGGGCTATAAAGTCAAGTTTGTGTCCCCAAATAGCTCTCAATGTGAGTCTATCCACTAGAGCCTGGTCAACCTATCTAGCATCATTAACTTAAAGAAAACTAACTCTCCCTGTTCCAGTTGTCGTCATTTACCAATAGTTTCTTAGCTAAGGTTGGGCCTTCTTACCCATTTCCCTACTTCTTTGCCGGGTTTTTGTCTGGTTTGAGCTTGCATGGGTCTTGTGGGTGCTGCCACCATTGCTGTACGTTCATATGAACAATGGCCCAGCTTCCTGGAAAGCTCTGTTTCCTTGTGGTCTTCCATTAACCCTGGCTCTTACAGTCTTTCCACCCCCTCTTCCACAAAGGTTCCTGAGCCCTGGGCAGACAGAGAACTGTCCTACCCATGGACAAGCGCTCTGAAGTCTCTTACTCTCTGCACTTTGGCCAGTTGTGGCTTTCTGAGTTAATCACCATCTGTTGCATGAGGATGCATCACTGATGAAACTTGAGAGATGCATTAATATTCTTTCATCCCCCTGTTCCACTATGTTCCCTAAGTCTTAGGTATAGTGGTTGCATTGTAGATGTGTCACATGGGGCTGGGCATCTCACAAACACTTATTCTCCACATTTGACCACTTGTGGAACTCAATAATAGTCTCTATCTGTTGCAAAAAGATTTTTCGATGAGTGATGAGAGGTACACTCACTTGTCTGAAAATATAAGAATATATATTCGAGCTACAGAAAGAAATTACATTGGTTTAGAGGTGTGACAAAAATGAGTTTTTTCTCTAGGATCTATGACCTCTCCAGTCATGAGTATTTGTCTATATTTACAGTACCACACATGAGTTCACTCCCACTGAGGAGGCCTTAAGTACAATTAGACATCTGTTGATTAACCCCCAAATAAAAACACAACTACTGCACTAATAGAGATAGTTTGCTAGGCCTGTCATTGTTGTGTTTTTTAAGTTTTATCACTGAGTAGGACCATTGATTTGTTTTCTCCCTTGGCATCTTGTATAGTATCCTGTGATACCATGAGAGATGGTTTTCAGGGAGGAAGCTTCAAGGTCAGTTCCAGCTCCATTGCTCCAAGTCCTGTGCCTGATGTGTGTCCTGTCTTCAGCAATAGGGTCTTACTTTCAAGTTTGGGAAGGCAATCAAGGGCTGTGGCAATAGCATGTATTATTTTGGGAGTCTCTTAGACTAACCCTGACCAACAATCAAAGGGAGGTTTCTACTGCTTGGTACTATGCTTTTTGTTATATAGTCTTCATCTATATACAGTCACTCGTATATATTTTGAGTATGTGCTGTTCAGTAGGTGAGCTGGATAAGCTTTAATTGTCAACTTCACATGCCTGAGTAGAGGCAATCTCAATTAAGGAATTTCTTCCATTGGACTGGTCTGTGGTAATGTCTGTAGGGCATTTTCTTGATTGTTCAGTGATGTGGGAGGGCCCAGCCCACTGTGAGTGGTGCCACCCCTTGGCAGGTTGTTCTGTATTGTATAAGAAAGCAGGCTGAGCACGGGCCAGGAGAGAGCGCCAGTAAGCAGCATTCCTTCATGGCCTATGCTTCAGCTCCTGCCTCCAGGTTCTTGTCCTGAGTTCTTACCTTAGGCTCCCTTAGTGATAAACTCTGACCCAGGAGATTTAAGTCAAATAAACCTTTTCCTCCCTGAGTTGGTATTGGTCAGAGTGTTTTGTAACATCAATTAAAAGGAAACTAGAATCGTAGGCTTTTGAACTCATACATTTCCCTCTACTTTTTCATACCACCTAAGCATCATCTCTTTCTCTCTCCTCCCTTATAAACTTCCATCCTCTTTCCCCAGTTAAAGTACCCCTATTTTCCCTCATTTCTCCCTTGATAACACCTGTTTCCTACTATTCACATCTCTTAAGCTCATTTTCTCGGTTTACCCCCACGGTTCCTTTCCATTTTTCTCACTCCTGCAGCTGTATCAGGATATACACTCATATCTAAGAATTTGAAGTAAAGATTCACAAATGAAAGAAAACCTACATTGCCTGTTTTTCTGAGTCTGTTTAACTTCACTTAGTGTAACAGTTTCTAATTCCATTCATTTACCTGCAAATTTCATGATTTTGTTTTTCTTTACTGCTGAGTAGTACTCCATTACATAAATGTACCACATTTTCATTATACATTCATCAGTTGAGGGACATTTTTGTTTCCATTTCTTAGCTATTGTGAGATCAGCAACAAACATGGCTGTGCAAGTCTTTCTGCCGTAGCAGAAGTCCTCTGTGTATGTGACAAGAAGTGGTATGACCAGATCATATGGCAGATTTATTTTTAGTTTTTTTATTATTTTAATTTTATGTGTATATTGCCTTATGTATGTGAGTGTGCCTGTGTCATGCAATGCTGTGGAGGTCAGAAGAGGTCCTCGAATTCCCCTGGATCTACAGTTAAGGATGATTGTTAGCCACCATGTGGGTGCCGGGAATTGAACCCAAGTCCTCTGCAACAGCAGTCAGTGCTCTTAACTGCCGAGCCATCTCTCAAGCCTCCTATTGTTAGTTTTTCAAAAATCCTCCATACCAATTTTCACAGTGGTTGCACCAGTTTGCAATCCCACCAGTAGTGAATGAGGGTTCCCAATGTCTATATCTTTTTACAGACAGAAAATTCTGTATAGACTAATGCCCCTCCTTTTTTATCATGGTGACATATCTTAGGATCAACATAAATATTCAGCTCATAAGTGATTTCACATAAACTATACTTTATAGGAATGTAACTGGAAAATTTCCCTCCAAAAATAATGATCCTGTTTAAATTTCTTAGTGTAGTAGCACATAAAAGCATATAGCATATAATTGTTTGTTGTGTCTAACAGTAGGACATTTGTGCTGAATAAGTTCTTCCTCTGTCTCAGACCATCCTGTGAAGTCATTGGCTCATCTTAAAATATGGTTTCATGCAAAAATAAAATTGTATATATGAATTTTGTGGAAATGATGTTTTCTAGTATGTTAAAGTGCTGGAATGGTATCTCTGCTTGAAGAATGTTTGATATAAGGTTAGATTTCCAGTTAAAAAGAGTTACTATGAGATTGCTTTCTCCAGACAAATCACAATGTATGAACCATTGTCCTCACTGTACTGTCATTACTGATAGGCTTAACACTAATACAAGTAATAGAATTAAGACCACAGGAATCACTGGCTGTTTTCTGGTTTATCTAGATGTCTGTACTTATCTTTTTATTCTAAACTACAAAAATTAACACAATATTTCTCACCACAGTGTGACTACTACTTTTTTAGTAAGGAAAGTATATGATGAAAGTGGTATAGACTTTCAAACAGAGTAGAACCTTAGAACATTTTTCTCCCAGATGTGGAGTTGAACAGCTCTTAAGAATAACCAAACACAAAAGTAGAGAATCTTCTGCAAAGTTTGAAGCTTGAACTTTAAAACTCCATAGAACTCTCCCAATGCTTAGAAATTAAGATTATGTAATACTTGAATTTTGCTCTAGGATGTAAGTACCATTATTCAGTGATTGTAAAGTAGTCACCAACGAACTTATCCAATTAAATCATATGGCTATTTTAAATTGTACAATCATTAAGGGAATAATTTCTTTGATCACTGCCATTTCTTCCACTGATCTTCATCTACATAATAAAAATAAGGCAATTAAGACTGACTTTATTTTCAGAGGCACTCTCTAATTATGGTTTGTAAAAGGCCAGTGAGAGTTACTCACTTCTCCAAATCCATCATTTCACTGGTCTTTTATGCAGCCAGTGTGCTTGAAGAAGCTCTCTCCAGATACCACAACTGTGTACCAGCAAGGACAAGCAAGCATGGGGCACTTCACCGAATCCTTGCTGCTTTTTCTACTTTTTTATGCCTTAAAAATAGTGCAAAATTCAGCCTTAAAATAAAGCGCTGCAATAAGAACTTGAGCCAGCCTGAACTTATTACAATCTACCTGAAAGCAAAAGATTTAGCTTATTTTTAAGGCAATTTATTGGTGTATAACTGACATGCAAAAAGCTTATTTAAACAGTTTGATGGGTTTCACTAACCCTTCATTTTAAGTTTAAAATAAACTGGGCAATAATAGTAAAAGGTTGGGAGCTTTTTCCTTTTTTTTTTTTTTAATAGCATGCTTGTCTGGAAGCTATAAAATTTTTATGACCCATTGATGATGAGGAGGGAATTTGAAGAGCACTAAAAGAACAAAGTTAATAAGAATTATATTTCACTCTCTAGTTGGCTGTGGCTCCTGGGCAGTTATACTGACTTTATCAAAAAGGGGAAACATGGAGCTGTACCTTTCCCCTCTGTAAATTATCTTTTTCTCTTCCATTTTAAATATGTATTAGTTTAATGGAAGTATTTTGGATTACTATCTAAAGCAAATAAGTTATGCAACTGCTGTTATGGCTATTGCATTAAAATTGATCATTTTATATATGACTATAACTCAGCAGCCAACTAATTCTAGAAACAATAGCTGTTATAATCTCAGTACTGGGAGGCTGAGACAGGTAGATCCCAGAGGCTCATTGACTAGCTAGCCTAGCCAAAGTAACAAGTTCCAGGCTCAATGAGAGATCCTGTCACTCACAAAAAAATTAGGTGTAGTATGACTGAGAATGACAACCATCATCAACCTCTGGCTTCCACATAGGCAAGCACACTCTTAGGCTTGGATATATACAGACACATAACGCACAAATATAAAATTAAAACAGCTAAATTTTAAATTTCAATAATAATGACCAACACCTTTTACTTTTTGGTATTAATATCTCATGTTAATATTTCTTTATGATGTAAATCTGATAATTTAATTTCCGGAGCTATAGGATATTATATCTACTATAAGAATTACTTAAAAAGTTAACAAATTGTACACCAATTGTACTCCCAGCACTTGGGAGGCAGAGGCAGTTGGCTCTCTCTGCGTTCAAGGCCAGCCTAGTCTACATTGTGAGTTCCAGGACAGCTGGGGCTACAGAGACCCTGTCTCAAAAAGACCAAAAAAACAAAGAAAAGAAAAAAGTTAACCAATTGTAATACAGGATTCAAAATTCAAGTTCTTTTACAATTTGTGAAGCAAAGTTCTCTTCATTATCAAGAAATTTTAATGATGGGGCTGGAGAGAGAGTTAATTGGTTAAAAGCCCTTGCTGCCTTTCTAGAGGACCAGAGTTTGGTTCCCAGCAAACACATGGGTCAACTCACAACCACCTGTAACTCTAGTTCCAAAGGATCCAACACCCTCTTCTGGCCTCTGAAGACATCTACACTCACATACAAATAGCCACACAAACAGATACACACATACACACATTAATGAAAATAATATATATATTTTTATTGAGCTTTTGTAATTTCATACAACAGCTCTTAATCAAATTTAGGCCCCATCTTCCATCCATGCCTCCCCCATCCCCTCACTGAACCTCATGTGTTCTGCCATATAGATTAAGTCCTAGTCATTCAGGCATTTGTACCCAAATGTCCTTCAGTGTACATGTGCCCACTGGAGTCTGGTCAGCCCATCTAGTGATTGTATGTAAATCATACTCTCCCTCATCCAACAGCCATCAGTCTCCAATAGTTCTCAGTCTAGTACTGGCCTACCACCTATTTCTCTCCTTGGGCCCTTGTATAATGGAGTTGGCATGGGTCCTGTGCTTAATGCCACCATTGCCACAAGTTCACATGTGCCAGATTCCTGTGGTCTGACAGTGCCTGCTTCCTGGTGTTCATCAACCAGGTCTGGCTCTTACACTCTTTCTGCCCCCTCTTCCACAATGGTCTCTGAGCCATGGGTGGATGAGGTTCCACATAGGACTCCTATCCTATACTCCACAGTCTCTTATTCTTTAAAACTTGGCCAGTTGTGGTCTTCTTTATGCGTCACACTCTGTTATATAAGGAAGTTTTACTGGTGAGTGTTGAGGGATGCATTAGTTTTCTCTCTACCCTTTGTGCCTGTAGTGAACTGAGCAACTAAAATAATTGGTTCTATGAAGTAGGAAGAAATTTGAGACAGTTTCCAGTCTACCACTCTTGAAATGTTTTACTTTTTCAGGTTGATTTCTGAGGAGATTGTAAAAGACTTAATTCTCCTCTCCTTTGTACCCTTTCTTTAAGACACTGTTAGAAAATATGTTTCTGGTGGAATTGCATGTCTTCCAAATTTGTATATTCAAGATCTACCCCTCCCCAATGTGGTGATATTTGGAAATGGGATCTGTGGCAGGTGATTAATGTTGGATGAGGCCATGAAAGAGGGTCTTTATTATTGGATGGATAATCCTATAAAAAAAGCACCAAAGAGAACATCGTTTTCCTCCATTCCTCAGGTCAGGAAGTAAGCAATAACCTTTAGCATAGACTAAGAAAAAATTTAAAGTCTTATATCAAATTAAATGAATGGGGGGACAGATCCTGACAGATATCTCAAACTTATAGTTTCTAAAATTGTGGGGAAATAAATTTCTGTTTGAGACAGTCTGGTATTCTGCTAGTGCAGGAAGTGCTATTTAAGCTTATTTGGTCCATATTAATTCAGCCAGGTGGCTAGATGAAATGGACAAAAGATTGGCTAAGTGCAAGCTCTGCTCTCCACCATATCCTCCTCCCCCATCCGCACCCTCTATACTCCCCCACTGGACTTCATACATTCTGTCATATGTTTTCTAAAATATTTTTATTTGTGTGTGTGCATTACCTGAATGTGTGTAAGTGTACCCATGTCTTGCAATGCCCACAGAGGTCAGAAGAAGGCATTGAATTCCCCTGGAACTGAAGTTATGGATAGTTGTTAGTCACCATATGGGTGCTGGAAACCAAGCCCAGGTCCTCTGCAAGTGCAGCCAGTTCTCTAAATTGCTGAGCCATCTCTCCAGCCCCTACACTCTGTTATGTACGTTAAGCCCTATCCTCCACTACTTAAAATCTTTTTGTAATTTCTTCCTCTATCAAGGTGTCAGCCAATGGCAGGTTTACTGTTCCCTTTCTATTTGAAAACAATTTGCCTAAATCACTCAATAAGTAAAGCAGATGACAGACAAGACGAGAGTTTAAGGAAGGTTAATAAGCCCCTCCCCCCCAAAAAAATGATAAAGAAGGGAAGAAAGAGGAAGAGGTTGAGGAGGGGAGAAGGCAAAAGAAGAAACATATAAGATGCTTTTTCGTTCAAATTCAAAAGCAAAGGCAGCCAAGAATTTGATAGGTGAAAGTAGGATTGGATTATGTCCAACTGTGTAAATCCCTAAATACCAAAAGGTGCCAAAGTTGTGTGCGGAGCTACTTCAGTTTCTCAATCCATCAGTCCTCATAGATGATTCCCAGAATTTGACTGAGGCCAAATTTCTAAAACAGTTGCTTCTGCTAGTTCTTGTGGCATTTCCTATAGAAACAAACCGCCAGTGTTTATTATATGGCATCTGTTCTATACATCTGTCGCCCATATATGACCTCTTAAAAATGTACTACCACATTATACTAGGTATGGCTTTATTTTAAAAACTATTTTTATTGATTCTTTGAAATTTTTTCATGCAATATGTTTTGATCATAATCATTCCAGCTCCTCCCCCTGACCCTCCCAGATTAATCCCTATTTCCCTACTCCCCCAACTTCATGTCTTATTTTTTAATTTGTTTTTATTAAATTTTGTTGTGTTTCATACATAATATCTCAAACAATCTGAATCATCTTTACAGCCATGTCTCCACAAGCACCCTCCTATAGCCCCCCGCCACTGGAACCCATATACTCTGTCCTGTGTCAAGTCAGTGTCCCCAGACATACCCCAGTGCAAGTCCACGCACTTGCAATTTAGTCAGAGCCCTCTCATCTATCTATCCAAACACCTATCATTTTCTTCCTTTTTTAAAAAAAAAAAAAAAAAAAAAAAAAACAGAGCTTAGGGTGGGGGTTTATTTACAGAGGAGTGGGTGCTCCCTCCCCCCATTTACAGCTGCACTGGAAAGTCTACACTCAAATATAGACCAAATAGAGATCCTATGGCTTCCCAACAGCCACAGAAAATGGTGATAGAGGTGTGTCTGGGCATTCTCAGTTTATATACCCTTAGCCCCTCCCCCACATGCAGCTAAGGTCAACTGATTGGGTGAGAAGGATAAATGACTCCCTCCTCAACTCCCTGATGAGCATGGGAAGGAGATAATGACTATAGCTTGCTGGCATAGTGGTTGGGTACACTTCCAGTTAACACTCCACCCCTTCCTACAGCTCTTACATTTTTTCTGCCAACCTCTTCTGCAAAAGTCCCTGAGCCTTGGAGGATGTGGTATGTGGGATGATCTTCCTCCTATTGTGACAAGGTACTGAACTTTCAGGTCTTTGCATTGTCAGTTTTCCATGGGCTGTTGGCCTATTTCAGTGGGATTCTATCTACTATAAAAACACAAACAGTAAGAGCAAGAACATCTAAGCAGTGGCTGCTATAATAACTTTACCTGGTATGGCTTAATTTTATCCAGGGATTCTGATATTTATTAATGTCCCATTCTAGCCATGAAAGATTAGCAGGGCAAAAAAATTTTGTTGCTCCAGTTGTCCTTTCAAAGTTGTTCTCATCTGTGAGCTGAGGTTATTAGGAAAATTAAGTTTGATGTACTGAGGCTGTTATCAAACTACTACTGAATTACAGTTGTTGAGCTTTGCTGGGCTGTTAAGAACATAGCAATTTCTGGCAGTGATTATAGCAGCGTACAGAGATCACTGAGAATTTCCTATCTGCCTGGATTATTCATGGAACAACACTATCACACAGAAGAGAGAATTCTGTGGGATCATCAGCTTGTCACTTGGACTCATGATCCCCCCCCCTTTAAATAATAACTTTTGAGTATGCGTATATGAGAGATGGCCTGTGTGTTACGGCATATATGAGGAGGTCAGAGAACAACTGGTAGGAATTGGTTCTCTCCTTCATCCATGTGCATCCCAGGGATCAAACTCAGGTTGTCAAACTTGGCAGGAAATAACTTTACCTATTGAGACTTCTTGCCAGCCCCTCTAAGGGTCTCTTCATTAATCATTTTTAAAACACTATTCCTGGGGCTAGAGAGATGGCTCAGTGATTAGGAGCACTTGCTGCTCTTGGGGAGGACCCAGGTTCAGTTCCCAGTACCTACATGGTAGTTAGCAACCATTCGTAACTCCAGTTCCAGGGGATCCGATGCCCTCTTCTGACCTTGACAGGTATTGCATGACACAGATGCACATACATATGCAAGCAGAATGCTCATACACATACAATAAAAATTAAAAATTAAAAACAATAATCCTGATATTGATTTGGTGCTCAGTTCAACCTTACTTCATCATAACACCCTTTTAATTTTCGTTTAAAAATATTTATTATTTCTATTTTATGTGTATGAGTGTATTGCCTGTATATGTATGTAAGTGTACCCATGTCATGCAGTATCTGTGGAGGTCAGAAAGGAACATTAGATTCCCTTGTAAAGTTAGCCTCTATGGGGTTGCTGGGACTCAAACTTAGTCCTCTGCAAGAGCAGTCAGTGCTCCTAACTGCTGAGCTATCTCTCCAGTCCTTTTCAAAACTGACAAATTGGGCTTGGATAATGGTTGAGTGGGTAAAGTATGCAGAAGGACACGAATTCAGATCAGGAGTTTGGATCACCAAAACTCAAAAAAATCTGTGTTTGCTCACCCCTGCAGCCCCAACCCTCCTATGTCAAGATGGGAGGCAGAGATAGGAGATTCCCAGAAGTTTGAGGGCCAGGTAGTCTGGTGTGTACATAGCAAACAAGAAGATATTCTGTCTCAAATAAAGTGGAAGGCATGGATTGATTCCTATGTGTGTCCTCTGACCTCCATGTGTTTACCATGGCATTCACACATCTGAACATGCACATACACACATACATAAACATGTATCACACATACACACATACACAAAGATTTAAAACCCTGACAAAGTAGTTATCAGTTAGTCTTACAATTAATCACTTCTTCTTTCTTCGCCCTCCTTTCCTTGTCCTTTCACAGGAATACCATTATTAGTTGAGTAACTTTAAGAACATTCTCTTCCAAACTTCCCTTAGCAGGATGCAGAGGTAAATGACTTCTCTAAATTTGTCTCCACCTCTGAAGAGGAACTGGTCAAGCACTGCTTTCTGTCTGGATGGGTGCTGTCATCTGAAGATGGAATTAAACCCCCTTTTCATTCCCACTCAGTCAGTTGTCTCACATCTGACCCTTTCATTATTGTTTTTCATTGAAATGCATGTTTTTTCTCCATGGATAACACACCTGGAGTCATAATGTCTTCAATGAAAGGGGATAAAACCTAATGAAATATTGAAATAAGAGTTAGGATGCAAAAATTGTCATGAATTTCAAATCGTCCCAAAGGCTATTACTCAACCCTATGTATAATTTATTTAATCATAGGTTAGTGGCACGCTGCTATAGAAATAGTTGCTTAGAAACGTGAATGTTATGATGGGCATTTAGAGGCCCTTTATTGAACCACTGATGAATTATAACCACTGAGCTTTAAATTGTTGAGTTGTTAATACAAAGTCCAGCAGTGGCTATAGCAACGTGGGTCCATCATTGAGAATACTCTGATGTCTGCCTAGATTGTTCGGGGTACCACATAATTATCATTTGGAGAAAAGAGAATTCTATATGTCAATCAACAGCCACACGGCTACCTGGATCCATGGCTATTCCCATGTTTTCTATTACTGTTATTTTTATCTTTTTCCACATAGTATTGACTTAAGATGCAGAAAGACATGTGCTGCAGAACAAAATCAAGATCTGACTAAATGCACATTCCTCGATCACTGATGCTCCACAGGCAACTTCTATTTGTGGCTCAATGGCCAACCTGTTCCTAAAGTGCAGTGCACCTAGGGATAGTCAGAGTAGAAAATTTCAGTGGAAAAGTGACCCTCAGCTGACAAAAGGCCTTCCCCTCACCAACACTCGAGCTTTCAGTCATTATAGTTTCCTAACGTATGCCCAATAAAAGTATTACACATGCTTTGGAAAAGTGACTTTTGAGGTTTTGTATCCTTTACATTCTGAGACATTTCACACACCCAACTACTCCTCTACCACCAGCAATTGGAGACATGTCGTTTGACTCTTATGTGGGTTATATCATAGCCTCTTGCTCCTCTGTGACAGGAGTCATTCTCTTTTTTGGCTGTAACATATCCCAAATGCCTAGAGCAGGGCCTGGCACAAATTAGCTTAGAAAAAATTTATGAAATGAGTGATCGAAAGGATCACAGTTCAGCAAAAGATTCAGAGCCCCATAGGGGATGCAGCAGTTGTGTAAGAGTGAGGATAATTTCCCTAGTAGACCAGATGCATGTCTAGAGGAAGCACGTGTTCTCAGTTATTAAACCATCATAGTCCCACTTCTTCCTTGCTAACAGACTGATTTTGCCTCAAGCAGAAAAGCACTTAACCGAACCCACACTGTCTTAGCCTCCCCTAGAGCTGGGAGTCAATGAATAGGCAGAAGAAATACCCTGTTCTTTCTATGTCTGAATGGAACCAAAATAATTATAATATTTCAGTTCTCCATTGCTGTGCTCTTGACAAAACATTGGCAGCTGCCTAAAGCAACACTTCTTATTGGGTCAGAAAACAAAGTTCTTATTTTATCAATGAAGTTGAAGTCATTGTTGGGTCAGAAAACAAAGTTCTTATTTATCAATGAAGTTGAACATTGTTTTACTTATATAAGAAGGTTGTTTTACCTATAAGACACACAATCAATATACTCATTTTCATCCTTTTATTTTAAATTTCCTCTTGATAAACTCTAATGTAAATTCCGGCTCAGGCACCACTGACCTTGGATTTGTTTCTCTTCCTCAATCTCACTCTAACATAAAACAATTGTGATCTTCACTTTTTCCTTGCAGTTTTCCTTGAGTGGGTTTTGTTACCATTGCTGATGGCTCCCACCCAATTTCCCTCCTTCCATTAGACTCCACTGTAGCCTCATCACTGTTGATGTTCTCCAGAATTCCACGCTCAGCTGTTTCTTTTTGTTCACTTTACTATTAACTCTTCACAAACACGAGACAGATTCACAATGTCAGCTGAACACTACTACCTTTATAGTTAACTGAAACTTAATTCAAACAGGCCGGTAGCATAAACAAGGCAAGATCAACTTAATAAGCAACTAGAAAGTAGAAACTGCTATGGGGCTGGAGAAATGGCTCAGTGGTTAAGAGCACTGGCTACTCTTGCAGACGACACAGGTTTGATTCCCAGCATCCACATGGTGGCTAACAACCCTCTGTAACCCCAGTTCCAGGGGATCCAACACCTCTTCTGACGCCCGTGGGCATTGCATTTCATGTGTGCACCTACCTACATGCAAATAATACATTCATACACCTAAACTAAAGCTAATAAATAAAGTATTAAAAAAGAAAGTAGAAAGTCAACCAACTACTATATGCCAATAGCTATAAAGAAAAGAAAAAAAAAAAGCAAAAAAAAAAAGAAAGTAGAAACTGCACAACCAAAAATAAGATCACATAGAGTGTCACTACTGTTCAGATTTTCATTTTTTGTTCATGGCAATCCTCCTGCTTCAGCCTCCCAGTTGCTGGGATTACAGGCAAGCTGTCCTCTGACCTCCATATGTGACCACCATGCTTGACATTTTTAATGGTTTCTTTTTTAAGATTTGTTTTATTTTTAATTTTGTGTATGTTGGGGGTAGCATATGTGCACATGTGAGTGCAGGTGCCCTAGGAGTCCAGAAGGTGCTGGATTTCCTGGAGCTAGAGTTACAGGCAGTTGTGAGCTACCAAATGTGGGTTCTGGGAATCAAGCACAGGTCCTCTGCAAGAGCAGTGTGCACTCTTAACCCCTGAGGTAGCTCCCCAGCTCTTTACAAGATTTCTTAATGACACTGACTTAACACTTAGTTCTAAGAAGTAAATGAATTTTCTGCGTATGGTTTCAATCCATTTAAATATCTTAAAATTTATTTTATGGCCTAGCATGCAGTATTCTTTGGTGAATATATTCTGTGTACTTGAAAAGAAAATTGGATATAGTATTCTATACATTGTAATTTAAACGAAAATGCTAAATAATGTTGGTCATGTTGAAACATATTTAATCTTTTGTTGCCATATCAATGGCTAATGAAGTGGGGTTTTTTGTTTGGTTTGGTTTGTTTGGTTGTTGTTTTTTGCTAATGAAGTTTTAAATTTTTGGTAACAAGAATTTGTTAATCCATTTCATTTCTATATGTAAATCTCTATCTCAGGCATATGTTCATTTAAAATTATGTCTTCGGGGGGCTGGAGAGATGGCTCAGCAGTTAAGAGCACTGGCTGCTCTTGCAGAGGACCTGAGTTTGGTTCCTAGCACCCACAAGGTAGCTAACACCATGTGTAACTCCAGTTCCAGGGGCTGTAACGCTCTCTTCTGACCTCCGCAGGCATTGCACAACATGAGTGCACTTACATGCACATGCAGACAATACACTCATGCATATAAACTAAAAATAATAAATCAAATAATGTTTTAAATGATGTATTCAGATGAAATCTCCCTTTTGACACTGTGTAGCCCTGTGGTCTTACCTCAGATGCTCATTTGAAGTCTACTCAGCTTGCTATTCATCTTCCCTCCACCTTTCTCAAGCGTCCTGTTTCCATTGGACACTTTAATTCTGTTGACATGTCACTTGTGTCTTTATATTTAAAGTATTTCCCTGTGGGCAGCATAGTATTTGGGTCTTCTTTTCTTAGTTACTCTGCTAAGCAATGAGCATTGTTGGAGATATGTGAACATCTCTGTTCTAGTTTGCCTTCAATTGCTGTGACAAAACACTATGGCCAATACCAACTTAGGGAGGAAAGGGTTTATTTGGCTTACATCTTCAGTCACAATTCATCCACAAGCCCAAGGTAGGAACTCATACGTTAGAATCTGGAAGCAGGACCTGAAACACAGGCCATGGAGGAATACCACTTACTGCCTTGCTCCCCTGGCCCATGTTCAGTCTGCTTTCTTATACAATACAGGCCCACCTGCCCAAGGGTGGCACTTTCCACAGTGGGCTGGGTCCTCCCACATCAGTCAGCAACCAAGAAACAAGGCCACAGGCCAGTCCAATGGAGGCAATTCCCCAACTGACGCTCCCTCTATCCAGTTGTAAAGTGGACAACTACAGATATCCAGCACAATTTTTATTTGCTCTCTTCCTGTGTTTGTCTTCTCCACTGTGCTTGGATTACTTGAATACTCCCAGTATTCTATTTAGACTTGTCTGCTGCATTTTTCTCATATATATTTTTGACTGCTGCACACATATACATACATGTATGATATATATATGTATCCTTTCCTAATTCATTTAGAGTTGGTATTGCATTGCTTTTTGTGAAACTTAAAACACCTTGTGTCCATTCTAGTCCCTCACACGCCTATGCTCCTCACTGTCAGTTTTATATCAAACTTTTCATACTGATTGCATCTATAGAAATCAGAATCACATCACAATGTTGTGGTTTCATTTTAAATAATCATTTTTAAAAACTGAGGTAATTTTAAAATTTTATATTTACACAAATACAATTAATGTAGGACTGCTGGTGAAGAATTCTTATAATTGTCCTTTATTGTCAGTTTTGTCTTGATTTCAGAAAGATTATTTCACTGAGCAGAGAATTCTGGTTTGTTCGTTCCTTTTTGTTTTTTCTTCCTTTCTTATTCACTGTTGTCTGACTCGACTGGTGTCTGATAAGAACTCTGCTATAGTTTAGTCGTCTTTTCATACATCAGGGATGAAGGCAAAATGGCATTTTAGGTAATGTTTACATATATTAGAAAGCTGTATTCATCAGTATATGTCAGAACATATGTTATAATTCTATTGCTCAAAGTTGAATTTGTAGAGAACTAAACTAGCTATGGTAAATTATTCAGAAAAGAAGGGATTTGGACATTTTGCATGGCATTCAGAATTATTGTAAGGACAGAAGTAACAGGGTTTATATTTTGGGTTTTGGTATGGTTTTCAAAGCTCTTCCACATACCTCAGCAGTGAGGAAACTACTGACTGTTCTTATAGAACGCCTTAGCACCAGAAGGGCCCTGAAGAATCAAACACTTTTAATGGTATTTATTAAAAGTGACATAAATAATGATAGCCATAGCTTCCATTTTATCTTTCCCCTTATTTTCTAAATCTATTTATAATTCTGAATCTAAATTAGACAGATCAAATGTTATAAAGAACACCAGCAGAAAGGTAACATAGGAAATATGGTTTTTAAATTTACAGCATTTGTACTAAAAGAGCAGAATACAGATATATACCACTCAATCAGTCCATTCTTATAGCTGTTCATATCCATATAAAAGTTACAAAACAGTAATAAGAACCACAATTTTCTTCCATCTAGCATTATGTAACTATGTAACTATTTCTGAATAATGGTAATTCCTTTTCTAATTCAGTCATAATTATACAATAATAATGTAATGTGTGTGGGGAAAGCAACCAATTTATATAATATATATACATACATAATAACATGAACAAAAATATGGATAACTTGTAATCCTAGGACTATATGTTATTGATTTGTTATCATCATTCTTTACCTTTCATCACTGGTGAAAAGAAAGTATTAAATATGTTCAAGAGATGTTATATTGATCTCTTATTTATGGCAATTATATTTCTCTTTAATTTTCAGAATTAAACAGCCAATCCAGTCTCTCTCTCTCTTTCTCTCTCTCTCTCTCCCTCCCTCCCTCCTTCCTCCCTCCTTATCTCTCTTTTCTTCTTCCCTTTTAATTCTGTGTCATGAACAACTCAAAATATCCAGATGGTCTTAATTACCAATTCAGTGGAAAAATTCTATTCTCCTATACAAGTATTCCTTGGGCACTCAGACCTCCAACCTGCAGATTCCAGTACACTGAGTTTAGAAATAAAAATTTCTGTTTGAGACCATTAAGTGCAATGGTGAAAGATGTCAATCCTACATCTAACCCTTATTTCCAGATGTAAGTCATGAGTGCCAGATCACAAAGCTAGAACCTGGCAGAGGTAGGACAGAAACAAGCAAGACGACCCTGCCAAGGCTCTTGGTAACCCAGAGCTTTCAGAGAGTTAGCCAGAAACATACAATCACTTAAAACTACTAATTCTAAACTCTCCTGTTTTCTACCTTCAAGAATATTATTGATGGAACTATTAATGAAAATAAATAGAAGAAATCTCTTTGATGAGTGATGCCCTGGAAACTTTGATTTGAAGTAGAATAATTATTGGAATGATTAAAGAAGTCAAATCAGAGCTTTTCATCATTGTTTCATGATTGTGGAAGAGGAAAATTATTTCTCATACTTTTAAAATTTTTCCTTGGAAAAAGTTACTTTTTATCAAACTAGTAATTTAATTTGTTGTTATGAATGCTATTTTTTCTTTAACAACTGTAACTGTAATGAGGTGTTCACAGTGCAACGAGCCATCTGTGGCATGAGGTCCTTATTCTTTTTCTGCTAGATATCTTCCAGGGAGTATTAATGATAAGTGCCATGAAATCTATTCATGAATTAGCAATTCAGAAATTGTTATCACAATTATTAAAATGGGAAGATATTTTCTGAGAGATGGAAAATAGCATTGGAAGTTATAAACAAATTAAATAAATAATTTTGAATTAAATAGGTGGAAAAATAGATTTTTCCAAAGAACTGAAATTAAGCATCACACTTTTATATAATCAGTGGATCAAAGAAGTAACCATAGTAGAATTTAGACTATATTTTAAACTAATTGATAATATATATATGCTATAAAATTCTCATAAAACACAGCCAAACAGTTTAAATGTGTTTTTAAAGTTATTAATGGATATATTAGAAAAGAAAAAATATATATAGAGCATGCATGTGTAAATGACCATATATGTATATATGGCATACATGTGTATATACACATACATGTATGTATAGTATACATGTGTATATATATGACCTAAAAGCCAAAGTGAAACATGAACCTTCTGAAGTAATGAAGGGACTGATAGGGGAGGGGAAAGGAGACAAGGAGTTTGGTGGGGGAGCGGGGACACGCTCCATGTACAATACATATTTGTGTGAAAATTCAAATAATTCAAAAAGTAATAATAAAAAGTAATTCATATATAAAAACCAATAAAATCACCAAAATTTGAGTTATCTCAATATATTTGAGTTACAGCTATAATTTTAGAACTTTTCTACTAAGAAAATTTCTAGCACTAAAAATTTTATATTCACAGGTAAATTACTTCAACTATTTAAAAAAGAATTGATCTCACATGATCTAGCAAAAATTCTTCAAGAATATCAAAAGGGAGAATATTTCCTAAGTTGTTTTTATAAGCTCAACATAATCCTGACATACCAAAATCTGAAAGGACTTGATTGAGGTAAAGACAGCACTCAAGAGTCTAAATTACATGGGTCTGGATAACTCCATATTTCACCAAGATAAACAACTGCTAGGGAAACCCAGTTCACTTCCTGACTTTGAAATTCACTTTGAACCTGCTGATAAACTTCCTAACTTGGGACGCTTGCACCATGAAGAGAAATGACAGATCACTGTGTAGTATAGAACTCAAGAGGCCAAATATTATTCTGCAAATTAGCTTTGTCTCTTATGATGAATGTCTAGTCTATAATAATAGCTTTTGATACTAAGTAGAGTCAAACACAAATCTTCATAAATGTGCTATAAATAGTGTATGTAATTTTGAAGATATACCTGACTAATCTGATTCATTTTGTAGCCTTATTTTTGCTGACTATAATAATTAATTAAACTAATATATCATTTAAACTCATTACTAAGCCTCCATCATTTTTGTATGGTATATATGTAGGTGCGCACATATATGGGAGCATTCATCTGTGCCTGTGCATGTCGATGCATGAGGGCGATGTTAACTCTCTCCTATATCGCTCTTCATCTTTGAGTTTTTGAGATGGGATCTCACATTGAACCTGTAGCCCAGCCCAGCATTTCAGATGGACTGGCTGGTCAGCAAGCCCTTGGAAGCCTCCTGTTTCCTCTTGCTCCCAGCACTGGGATTACAACAACATGCTGCCAGGCCAGGCTGTTAAGTGGCTGCTATAAATCCAGACCCAACTCTTCATTCTTGAGCAGCAAGCACTTCAAGCACCAAGCCGTTTCCCTTGTCCCACCTCTATCTCTATAATTGTCACAATTTAAAACAATTTGCTCAGTTTTCATTCTATTTTCATCCTAATTCACATTTTAAGATATTTTCACACTATGCGTAACATCTTTATTATTACTTAACATGAAACTAAATAAAAATATAAAATTAAAATTTCCTAAGAAAATGGTGTACTGGTTAAATAATGGTACTGTGACTGGAAGTTTGGTAGGATCCAGTAAAATCTTCATGAAAGCTTGTGGTTATAAAGAAGAATTTATTTTTCTAAATACAACAGTCTCATTAATATGTCACTCATTGCAGTGGGGAAGAAAGACTCAAATCATTGGCTTGTAGTACATTTCTCTCTTTTAAAAAAGTTTTATTTTTGAGACAAGCTGTCATTATGTAGCCCTGACTGGCCTGATATTCCTAATATAGTCCAGTGTTGCTTCAAATTTCCAGTGCTCTTCCTGCCTCAGCCTTCAGAGCTCTAGGATTAATAGACCGCTGTATCAGATTTCTCTCTGAAAAAGAAAGAAGTTGAGATGATGCCAGCCTTCCCTCTTCATTCTTACTTAAGTGATAATTGACATATAGTTTAATGTATTGACATTAATATCACTTGTACAAGTAGAAGATCAATTAGGAGAGCCTTACAAATACATCTTAGGCATGGTGGCCCAGTATCAGAATCATGATGATACAACTAAGATCTATTGATTTATGGGAATGACATCTTAGAAAATGTCATAATAGCTTGCTGACTATCTGAGGTATAAAATAGAAAAGCTTAAAAAACTAAACAATCTCAATCCGAGGAAATGACCAACCTTGCCCCTTATGCTGACAGCTCAGTTTCTCTGGGAAAGGCATACCTGACTGAAAGACATCTGGAGAGATGCTAAAGAAAAGAATAAAGATGTTCGTATTGCCATTTAATTCTTCAGAAATATAATGAGCACAATGAGTCAAACATTAGTATAGCATAAAGCATTCTAAATGTGCTAGTGTATTAAGTAACTAAGGAGTCACGTAGATTTTGGATGAGAACCTAAGATTTAGAGGTCTATTTATAGAATGCTTTACTGAAGGAATAGTGACATCTAGAGGCCCGATTTTACATTGAAAAGTCTTAGAGTGCTCACAGGATGAAGATGGGATTTAGTATTAACTAAAGATGTTGATCTTTTAATGACTGGTGAAAGTACTTCTCCATGCATAAACCCTTCCATGGTCATGAAAAGTCATCATCTTTTGGTACAATCTTGAAAAAAGGGAGAGTTATGTCAAAATGATCAAAAGAAATTATAGGACTAGAAAGCAGTGTGAGGCACTAACAATTGATGTGGTCCCAAAAGGCAAATTTAGAATGTACACATTATTTCATCTTTAATAAAAACAAGGGCATGTCAAACTTTATAACTGATGCATAAAGATACTGAAATAGATGTTTAAAGTGTGTCAATAGCTTGAAAGTCGAGATAGGACTTAACAATTAAGCTTCTACCACTACAATGATGATCTTTAAAGTTTCTTCCTGAATAAGAATGAGCTGTAACTACTCCAACAGCTATCAAAATACCTGAAAGCAAATCCTGAATCCATCACTCTAGAGTCCAGCCTTGGAAGATAAAAGAAAAATGAGGAAGAACCCAATAGAGGGATGCTTTTGGAAGCTCTTGTCGAGAAACTCCAGTGGACCCGCATATAAACATTTGAAAATTGCCCTGTTCTTTTTTCTAGTTCCCTGTCTACAACTTGTAATGCTAATTACTCTTGCCTTTACTTCTCTTTCACGTCTCCTATTAATGATTCAAGGACTTTCTTTTCCCCTTAGAGATAAGAGTTAATGCACTTTGGGAGTCTTTTAGATAGACCCACTGAAAGGGTACTCCAGTTGCCTTACCCTGAGTCCTTGCTCAGCATGGAAGAAGCCAGAGTGGTCTGCGTCCCTATTCCCTATTGGCATGCCTTCAGAGGATGGCATGATAAGAATAGGATGTAGGAATTAGCTGGGCAGTTAGGGTAAAAAGACCCCAAAGAAAAGTAGCCAGTTTCTTGTCTAAAAGTCAAAATGTCCTTGGGACTGTTAGCAACACACTCTGTTCCAAAGGCCAAAAATGTCAAAAGTATTTTGGAGCTTTTATCTAACCCTTAAAATATTTTAGGGTTACCTCTTCATAGAGGGGAATGTTAGAGTAGCCAAAAGCCCCATAAAAATAAATAAATGAAAGAAGGAAAAAAAAGAAAGAAAAAAGTGATGGGGTGATATGGGAGGTATTGGAAGGGAGGGAGTGGGCATGGACATGATCAAAACCCCTTATAGGCATGTATGAAATTCTCAATAAGGTTTTTGTAAAAGTTAAAAAAAAAAAAACGAGTTGTAACAAGAAAAAAGTTAGCTGGCAGCACCAACAGAGGAAATGACACAGGTTTCTCTATAAATACTCTTTGGGGCAAGGAAAATTTTCAGTGAAAGAAATACAGTCCTGTAGAGACTTAACTAATGGAGGTGACACATATGCATTTATACATATAAGGAAATGACATATTTTATAAAACCATGAAGTAATCAAGTATCACATACTGAAATCTAGTTAATGTGACTGCTTTGCATTCATAAGATATCATGATATGGTCATAGTTTGAGAAACTCTTTATTAGCTTGTTCCTTTTAAAATATGATAACCACAGTTCTGTTGAAGACTATGACCAAGAAGCTTATAGTAAACCCTCCTTAGAAAACAGCTAAGGGATAGAGGGAAAGAAGGAGGAAAAGGGAAGTGGGTGGGGAGGGAGAAAAGGTGAGGAGAGAAGGGAGAGAAAGATAATGAAATGGAATCATTTAATGACAAACTGAAATTCATTTCAATGTAGATTTCTATGCTTAGTGAAAATGAGTTGAAATATACGTGAGAATTGCAGATATTTTAAGATAAAAACAAACTGAAAGAATTGGTAGTGACATTAATGGAAAAGTTTCAAGTACATGGAAACTAACCCTTAAAGCAAAACATATAAAAACAAAAATAATGAACAGTAATAATAGAAGAGAAAATATTTGAGTATGTAAAAATGCACAACTATATAAATCAAATTTAATAAGCTAGCACCTGAACCAAAATGTGTAAAGAACTAAATTCACATGAACAATAAAACAAAAAATATGGAGTAGTTAAGGAGTTATAAGGACTTGACATTGTTTGTGAAGCAGTAAGATAAAGGACTGAACCTTCTGAACCAGTCATCCAAAACGAATCATTTCTCCCTCAACTTGTTCTCAGATACTTGTCACAACAATGGAACATCTAATGCATAAACACACATTCTTCAAAAGTAGGAGAAAGCTCAAGGTATCTATTTCTTGCCTTGCTGAGGACAGCTCTCTGAGTACAACTGCCTTTCTTCATGGTCATGCCTTCTACAACTTGGCTCTTCATCCACAGTTCCTGATTTCACTGTGTCCTAGTAACACTGATGTTTCTCCTTGACCCTCCAATAATCTCAGGGATGCCAAGCATTCACTGCAGATAACACTTGTGTTTATCAATAACTCTTAATTTCTTTTTCTTTAAACCTTTCTACACATCATAAAGTGACCCTTTATTATATCCTTTCTATTTAAACACATTCATTATGTTATTTATCTTCTGGAACCTCAACTGATAAAACATAAACAACTCTCTAGTATACATTTTTGAAAGACCAATGTCCTTTGAACGTTAAAAATTACTCACACTATATAGGACAGCACACATTGAAATCTCAAGACACTAAAGAAGGAGGATAGTGAGCTTGAGGCCAGCCTGGGATACATAGAAAGACCTTGTCTCAAAAATAACAACAGGAAAAAAATGTTCACCTGTTCCTCTGGATCTCATTTAACAAAGTAGAGATGTGTGGTATCTCCATTATTGCTACTGAGATTTCTGAACTTTTATTTTTTATCACACTATGTCTTTCTCAAACTGTCTCAGTTGGTCTTTTAAGTAGTTCTGACTTGGTATTATAATGTAAATTAACCAACAGGGAACAAAAATTTCAACTAAAGATGTCCTGCACACAATTGAATGATTGTTTTGTTATAACTATGTATATTTATATGAAAAAACAGAGCAATTAGCATTAATGGCTTAATGCATGATATTAAATTTTATAATAGTCAAAGTTGTGCTATTTTAGATTAAAAACTCTTATGTAGTCTTTTGGCATCTATAGATAATACAGATTTATTTGATTAAACTGATATTTAAGATTTGGGCCACAAAGACTCAGGAAATAAGTTCACAAATCACTGAATTTTGATTTTGATGTTATCACTTTAAATCCCCTAATTAATTTCTTATTTTATTACCTATACATTGTATCT
>NW_008349068.1:6306346-6318644 GCF_000622305.1 Nannospalax galili | reverse complement strand
ATGACTATATGAGATATGATCATTTTTCTCTCCCACATTTAGTGAATTTTCTTTTGTCATGTTTGTTTAATCATTTATTTATTTATTTATTTATTTATTTATTTAGTCTTTTTGAGGCAGGGTCTCCCTGTAGCCCCAGCTGGCCTGGAACTCCCCATGTAGACCAGACGGGCATTGATCTCACAGAGATCTGCATGCCTCTGCATCCTAAGTGATTCAATTAAAGGCAGGAGCCACCACAGCTTGGCTCATGTTTGTTGGGTTTTTTGTTTGTTTTTACCGATTTTTTCACTCCTTTTAACCTCAAAAATAACTTTATGACATTTTAGAGCCATAATATCTTAAATACTTTTAGGAAGGACTGTGCACATAGCAATTTGATCAAGAAATTTTACTGTCATACTCTTCTTTGTTATCATAAAAACATTAAAGGTGCTTTATTCTTTGTTCATCTTTGGTGCAAAATTATCACTTTGAATTATTAAAATTAACTGAAAATTTAATCAAATAAGTTCTATTAGTAATTGTTATAAATAACTATGACAATTTTTAAACTATAGTCATATATATATAGTTATATAACATCAGACAAAAATGTCTTATGCAAACATATCTCAATAACCAAAATAAATGTTCACATTTGGACAGCCAAGCATGGCTCCTCGCACCTACAATCCTAGTACTTGGGACACTGATTCAGGGAGATCACTCTTGAGTTCCAGGACAGCAGAGGCTACAAAGTAAGAGTCTGTTGCAAAGAACAAAAACAAAAAACACACCATTTTCATTTGAATTGTCCACTATGCTATTAATGAAAATAAATGAAGAAAAAAAAATGCAAGAGAGAACTCTGGGGAGCTCAGAAAGTGGCAGATGTGGAACTTCTAGATGCTTCGAGTTCATTATTTTGTTAATCCTCAAAATAACCCAATAAAGTATTCCACGTCTCCTATAAAGATGAGTATACAAAGATACAGAAAGCCCAAGTAACTTTTGTACATGCCAGGGCATGTAAGTTCTAACCCAATAAATAAAAGAATTAGATTAAGAAACAGGTGAGCTGGGAAGGACTTCAGACTTCATGGCTGAAAACGTGGATTCGTACCTTAAATCTCCCATGTACTCACTGAACCAATGGGCAAGTAACTTAAACTCTTTTATTCTTGATTTTATTTTAGTCTAGTCTTTAATGTTATAGTGAAGTTTGAAGAACAGAAGCAGTTCTTTTTTCTCCCCCTGAAATCCAACCCAACTGAGTGATGAACACAGGAGGGGGGCAGAGTGGAGAGCAGTTGCTACCCTGTGAGTAAAAGTAAAATTAGAGGTTAAGTCTTGAGCCAAGTGGCTGGACTTCAAGAGAGCGCTCCACGAAGGAGAGCAGGTAAGAGCGAAATAGCCTTTGTTTTTGTATTTAGTTTCATCTTACAAAATTCATATCATTGGCTTCATTCTCAGTCGTATAACTCACATCTCCTTAAGGAGGCATGAGGCATAAGGAGAGGCAAAGAAAGACAGGAGTATTTAGGGAAATTTCTACCTGAGAGGAGGTATTTTGCACAGGAAAACTCAAGACAATGGTAGTGCATATAGGATCTGTATAATCTGATCCCTGTGAAACACAATTTTTAAAAATCATATTACAACAGTGTTGTCGTACATTCACAAGAATTTGTATGAAGATATAAGATAAAAAATACTTTGTAAATTATAGTGCTGCGTATAAATGTAAGAAACTGTAAAAATTCCTACAGCAATGGTGTCAGCGTGCACAAGATCCATGCAAATGCCGCAGACAAAAACCCAGCCAAGAACTGGGGAAATGGACAGAAGACCCCAATCTTTGCTGAAGAAATATTGGCAACAGATTACTGCTGGGTGAGGGAGAGCTGATCCTCCTAAAGCGCGGGACTCTAGTCAGGCTGACTACACTTCAGCAGATGAACTTGCACTGAGGAACATTTGGGGACACTAACTGGACACAATAGGCCTTAACACAAATGACAGAATGTATGAATTCCAGTGTGTGTTTGGGGGGGGTGGCTATAGGAGGGTGCCAGTGGGCAAGGGGACCTAAAGATGACTAAAATTAATTGAGATGTTCTGTATGAAATACACAAAAATTCAATGATTTTTTTAACTTATATAAAATAACTTGAAAAGCAGATGCTCTATTCTGTGACTTTGAGTTGTTTCCTCCAAATATTGCAAGGTATTTTCTTCAACATAAATTGTGCTTGAATTGGAGCTTCACGGAAAAGAATTAACATTTACTGGAGATCTCTTGGGTGTCAACTCTGGTTTGCATATATTTTTAATTTAATATTTAGCAATATCTTTAAAAATTAACAAGTATATCTGAGGCTCAAGGGTAGTTATGCAACATGTCCAAATTTACATAACTACTATAGGAGCTACAGGGAAAGGCCAATGAGACAGGGAAATTGACTAGAGATCATCGAGTTACCCTTTGAATCTTCACTGCCAGAGGCAGGTTACTGGAAATTTCATGCAAACAATAATCTTTAATCAACATTTTCTGTTATGAATTTTCTAATCAATAGCCATATATTAACATAAATTTCTAAATATTAGAATTCCTTTAAAATATCAAACCAGGTGCTTGCTATTTGCTAGCTAACATGAGCACATGCCTTTATTCTTTTGGCTTTTAATGATTTTCTGTGTAATGGACATCTTCTCTGTGGGCAAAGGAAAATGCTGCTTAGTTTCAGTTCTTTAAGTTGATTACCTGGAGAAAAGCATAAACTGAGATCTGAATTAATTCATAATTACTCCTCTTACTCAAGAATACATTTGATGATTTGATGTCTGTGGATGGCCTCTTGGGTTACCACTGTATTCATTTGTCTTGCCCTGTTTCTTCTTTTATGTCTATACAACATGTAATAATGATCCTGGGGTAAAGGAAACACACTACTCTCCTTGGTTTCACATAAATTGCAAAAAGCATCAGCTATTTCAATAAATAGAGTCAGAAGCTCTTCTAAACCTGTTAATACTAATGATGGAATAACTGCAATGGTCACTCTTGGGAACCCCCATAGAAATTTTGTTAATATAGGAAAGTTCAACATGTTTCACTATTTTATTCTTTTTGAATCTCTATGGGTTGAAGTATGTTCTGTCTACTTAGTTTATACACATTACATCTAACCTAAAGAAACACCCCAATATGTGGGCTGTTTTCACACTTTATATTTGAGTAAATTGAGGCTGAAACTTGTCTCCCCACCACAACGTGAAAACTGAAAAACAGCAAAACCTTAAGGAAAGTAAAAATCATTTCTTAAATCCTGCATTAAACTATATTCTTCAGAATATCTGCACTTCTATAATGAGTCTGCTAATATCTTTTATTTTGATTATAATATTGAAAACTTTGCAGTTTGTGTACTCTATCCCCTACCATGCTGAATTCTTACAATAAATGTGTTGCTTGCTTAATTACTGAAAATATGTTGTTAAAAATATAAAGGATATAAAATGTTCATTTCCTAAGGGAGTTTTAGAAGAGAATAGTAAAAACATTGTTTCTATTCTCTTATGTGTAAGATAAATACAACTTTCTTTTCAGAAGGCAATCATATGCCTCTTTCTAACATCTTAACAGAGTATTTTAATTGTATGTTCTATAGAACACATCCTTAAAACTTTCGTGAATATGAGAGGTTTTTTTTTTCTCTTGAAGCTATTTTACATGCAGTTTCACTTAGAAATGTTTTCTTCGATTGGTATTGACTGAAAGCCCAGAATTTTATCATTGATTGAAGAAAAACCTATAGCACTTGAGAGTCACAAAATTGTTACAATGTAAAATATGTTGATTGTCCCAAATGATTTTTGTCCCAAATGATTTTTTTCCACTAGCCTTTTTACATTTTCTCAATAGAGAACACAATGAGTGGTTGGTAAATTCAGACCATGTTTTTCTTTTGGAGTTGAAGCTCCAACTTTACTGTAAAAAAACTAGACAAAGTGCAAACAGAATAGCTTAGAGCATGTCTTTGAAATGCACTGTGGCTTTTATTTCTTTGTGAGAGGACATTGCTGTTGTTAATTTATATTGAAACAGAACTTTTCCTCAGAAGTATTAAAATGGAAAGCATAAGTTTGAATAGATTAGGGTCTATTACCTACATGGCTCTAAAAAGAAATAGAACAGAAAAAAATGGAGGGAAGGGAGAGGGAGTAAAACTACTACAAATTAGTTTTTTTAAAATTCGTAGTTCCATAACCATACAATAAGCTGTACAGTATGCCCAGAATTTAGAAATTAGAAATGTAAATGTGAAAGAATTCTAAAGTAATTTGGCTACCCTTTCCTAAACTTTCTAATTGTTTCCATGACCAAACTTCTCATTTAGTTTGTGAACTTATAATGAAAGTATCAGAAAATTCATAACATTTTGTTCTTGTTTTCGGTATAGCCTATATATAGCAGAGTTGTACTTAGAAGTTGAAGTCATATTTGATAAAGGCTTTGAGATACATGCAGTACTATAAGTTAAAATGAGTTTCCATCAACCAATCTCCAGTAATGATAAAACAGTTATGTTTAGGAACAAAAAAAGTGCTAAAACCGGAGCTAGGCTAATAACAGCAATAATCTAAAAGAGTGATGTAGGATATCACATGTGACAATTCCAGTCAACTGATAACATCACAAATGTCCATTGGCTCTATGAAATCAAATACCTGAGTAATAGAACTGAATTTTCTCTCAAATATAATCAGAATATTGTTGGTTGCTCCCATAACATCCATGCCACTATTGCCAGGCCAGCCACCTTTTTCTGTTGTTATTTATTTAATAACCACATGATTAGAAGAAGCATTTCATTACAGCTTTAACATATTCAATAACAATTTCCAGAGCAAAGATACATCTCTTTCAAAAATGGCTATGTAGTTTCACAGTTGAATTAATACAGTTATACAATATTGAACTCAGTCTAAACCCTATAAGACATAAAATTGAATGAGGTTTTAACCTTTAAAAAGGACATCTATCTCCTGTTTCCTACAGAAAGACTCATTTTTAAAGCTATGAACACTTAAATGTTTGCACATGTGTCTCTAATCTCTATGTATCTGATTATTACTGGTCACAGTGGGTTACACTCAGATCCTTAGCACCTGAGTATGGATATAAAGTCCTCAGGTAGATTTCAATGGTAATGTTTATCACCTCTGCTAATTAACATGAAGTAAATTTTTATGCTTCTTCCCCAAATATAACTCATTTTTTATTTGTTGATTTTTTGTGTGTATATCATACAGAACATCCCAAACAATCTTATTCATCTATATGCCCACATCCCAAATGGCACCCTCCCATAGCCACCCCCCCCACTGGAGCCCATATACTGTCATCCCTGTTACTGTCCACTGTGTTGTCACTGCCCCCAGCCATTCTCCAGAGGTTGTCCATCCACTGAATCTCTCCAGCCTATCTAGAGTTCCTTGTTTTAGGAAGACCAGCTCTTCCTCACCTGGAAGAAATCAGTTGTCAATATTCCTTTAGATAAGATTGGAGTCTGGTGTTAATTTTCCCAGTCCTATGCTGGGTTACTTTCTGGGAGTCTCTGCGCCACTCTGGCCAACAACTAAAAGGAAGGTATCTCCTGCCTGGCATTGTTTCTTGTTATGTAGCCTTTAGCTATACACATGGACTCTTAAAAAATTATATTGATCCCTTTAATCTTTGGATATTCTTTCCTTTTGGGTGTTTAAAGACCATACAGTTGGCCCATATAAAACTATTTATTTTTGCTTTTAATCAGGCTGGTCACTTTTGTAGCAGGGTTCACAACTGGGTAAGGTTAATGACTACTATTCTCTTCTGGTTGCACACATAGCAGCTTCTAGCACTATGAAAGCTAGCCAGTAGAGATGAAGCTTCTGAATCAGCACCATGTGCTTTTTCTTTGTTCTGCTACTCATATATATGGTATTTTCAACATTAGGGTCTTATCAATGAGTTCTGGCTGTTAACCAAAAGAAAGGGCAATATCCAGTATTTTTGAGGGTCTATGGGATCCCTGATCAACAGCTTCAAAAAAGGGAGTCCATTACAAGCATTTGGCTTACTATTTGCTAGCCTATGGTATCTGGTAGGGCCACTGAATCGTTTTCATAGAGTAACCACATTTAAACTCTTTGTATATTGTATATGTGTATATTTTTAGAAACTTCTATAGTAGTAGGCTTCCATATGACTTTTGCAAAAGGCATTTAGTGTTATGAAGTTCATATCTGGCACTGTTACCAGAGCCAAGAACCCATAGCTAGACAGGTCACAAGCCATAGGGGAGAACTACTGCTATTATTCTGCTAAATAGGCATAGCAGTAAACCAAATCCTACTGACTTATTTGTACATCCATAGATTAGTGCATCTCTCAACTCTCACCGGAGAAGCTTCTTCTTTGCAGTATTAACACAGAGACCCACAACTGGTCAACATGACAGAGTAAGAGACTGCAGAGTGATCAGCCCTAAATGGGACACCTGTATCACACTGTCTTCTTCCAAGGCTCAGAAATCATTGAGGAAGAGTGGGTGGAAGGATTTTAAGAGCAAGAGGTAGTAGATGAATACAGTGAGAGCTGGTTGTCCAGACACAACATGGCAGTTGCACATATGAACCCATGGCACTTGCAACAGCATGCACAAGATCTGTTCAAGTCCAAGCCAGACAAAACCCAGCATGGGGAGATGATCAAGAATTCCTAGTTCTGCTGAGGATCTATTGGCAATTGATAGCTACTGGATAAGGAAGCATCAATTTTCCTTAAGGTTGTGATGCCTGATAAGTTGACCATGCTCCAGGGGATAGACCCCTACTCAAGAGCATTTAGGAAACATAAGTTAAATTGGATAGGCAGCTCAGTGGTTAAGAGCCCTGGCTGCCTTTGGAGTGGACTGGGGTTCAGTTCCTGGCACCCACATGGTGGTTAACAACCATCAATAACTCCAGTTCCAGGGGATCTAATTCCCTATTCTTGCCCCTGTTGGAATTGCACACCATGGGTGCACTTATACACATGAAAGCTAAACATCCACACAGATAAAATAAAACTAAATAAATACATTTCTAAAATAGAAGAAATAAGAATAGAGGATACGAAGTTAGAGGCATAGTGGGGGGATGAGAGAGGAGATTTGAATGTGCTCAAGATATATTGTATGAAATTTTCAAAGAATCAATAAGAATATTTTAAAAGAAATTATTTTTTCACTTTAATATGGAATTATACTTTCACAGCACAGATAATGATTAGCATAAGATCTATTAGGGCGATTAGGGGTTGACAGCAAAAAAACCTACCAATGTGTACCATGACAATTCATAAATCACATTTTTCTAACAAAGGAAATTGTGACGACTGATGGTGGGTGTAGGAGCACATTGTATGGGGAACGTAGAAAGGATTTGAAAACGTATTAAAGAACAGTGCCCACACTCATTAAACAGTAATATGATTAAGGCATTGAGCCAGATAACATGAGATGCCAAAATTGCATGCTTTGTTCCCCAGTGAAACATGAATTTGAAGAGATGATTCACATAAATGTTTCCGTTTCATATTCATGGCTGCTTAATTGCCTTTGTCAATTAGGGAATGAATGCTCAAAATAGTGTCTAAACCTTCACAGATGCTCCCACCCCAAATCTACATATTATGATTTTGTTTCTACTTATTAATTCATGTGAAAATATAAAAATTTAAATGCATATAAACAAGTCTTTGCAAACATATTTAATCTTCACTTACCAAGGCTTCATCTATTAAAAATCATGTTTACCTCTGTAATTTATTTTATAAGAAATGCATTATTTCCTACTGTTCTTCTCTTTCAGGGTCTTTCTTTTCTTATCCTGTCTATTTGGTGTTCTATGTGCTTCCTGTATCTTGATAGGCACCTCCTTCATTAGACTTGGAATGCTTTCTTCTATGATTTGGGGTTGAACCTAGGCATGGTCCTGGGTGGTGTTTCCTGATATAGTTATCTGGTCCCAACTTTGATGAGCAGGTGTTTGGATCTTTGTTTGCTGTTACCTTAGTATGTCAGGCTGTGGATTAGCTGAACGATGATTGGTGTTCAGTCTCACTCGTCAACTAAGGGACACTTAGGTTGTTTCCATCTCTTAGCTATTGTGTAAAGAGCAGCAACAAACGTGAATATAACAAATGTCTCTGCAATAGGATGAGTTCTTTGGATATATGCCAAGGAGTGGTATAACTGGGTCAAATGGTAGGTTCATTTGTAGTTTTTTAAGAGTTCTCCACACTGCTTTCCATAGGGGTTGAACAAGTTTGCAGCCCCACTAGCAGTGGATGAGTGTTCCCCTTTCCCCACATCCTCTCCAACATTTGGCATCATTTATTCTCTGGACCTTAGCCAGTCTAACTGGGGTAAGATGAAATCTTAAAGTGGTTTTAATTCGCATTTCCCTAATTATTAGTGATGTTGCACAGACTAGATTCACCAGAAGGGAAAGTAGTGGGGAATGGTTGGGGGTGCTGACAACACAGCAGACAGTAGCAGGGATATCAGAGTATAAGGGCTCCAGTGGGGGGAGGGAGGCTAAGGGAGGGTGCCGTGGGTACATATTTGAATAAAATGGTTTGGGAGGTTCTGTGTGATATACACACACACACACACACACACACACACACATGCACACACAAAATCAAATTTTTTTAAATGTATTATATTTGAGGAGGAAGCATGGAAATTTACATCATGCTAATTAGTAGAGGTGAAAAACATTACCACTGAAATCTACCCGATGACTTTATAGACATACACAGGAGCCAAGGATCCAAGAGCAACCAATTATGACTACTAATAATCAGATACCTCCAGACTAGAGATGCATACACCAACATCTCAATGTTAGCAGCAAAAACAATGAGTCTTCCTGCAAGGAACACTATATTCTAAAACAAAATGGAAATCTTTTTTAAAGGTTAAAAACTCATTCACTTTTATGTCTTACAGGGCTTATACTGACTTCAATATTGTATAACTGTATTAATTCAACTGTGAACCTAGAAGCTTGCACCCACTGGTGAAAGAGATGTATTGTTGCTCTGGAGTGTGTTAATAAATATCTTAAAGCTGTAATGAAATGCTTTTTCTAATCAGGTAATTAAAATTTTTTAAAAATAATTATTAAAAAAATAGTTCTTCAAAGCATAAAAATTTGCTCCTTAATAATTAATTAGTAGATGTGAAAAATATTACCATTGAAATCCATCTGATGACTTTACATCCATGCTCAGATGCCAAGAAGCTCAGAAAGTAATCGACTATGACTAGTAATAATCAGATATATAGAGATTAGAAACGCATGTGCAAACATCTTAATGTCAATTGCATTAAAATGAATTTTTCTGTATGAAACTGTGTATTTTAATAATGAAACAGAGATCTTTTTTAAAGGTTAAAACCTCATTTAATTTTATGTCTTATAGGGTTTATACTGAGTACAATATTGTAAAACTGTAATAATTCAACTATAAACCTAATAATTTATAGCCAGTTTTGAAAGAGATACATCTTAGCCCAAGAAATTTTTATTGAATATGTCAATGCTGTTGTAATGAAATGCTTCTTCTAAGTATGTGGTTATTAAATAATTTTTTAAAAAAGAAATGCATTATTAATGACAGCAGATACCACTGTTGAAATTAAAACTACTCTAAGAGAATCTATATTTAAATTTTTTCTGAGCATAAAAGATTAGTTTCCTTTTAATGCATTTTATCATTGCCATCATGTACACAGAAGCCCAGAATTTCAAGAAATATGGCAATAAAGTGTTCACATTATTTAACAAATGTACGAGCACTATTGATAGAAAAACACTAGAAAAACCATAAAGCTATGCTGATCATATGATGTAGGGTGGCCTGCTTTTCAAATGCATGATTTGAAATGCACAGCAACAGAACATGCATTCATTCCTAAATAATGTCCAAATGGTACGCTAGGCAACTTTAGGCTATAAGGAACAAATCATGGCCAGATGAACTGTTAGGCATTCATTATCTGATCATCTGTTTGGGCCTTGGAGGAGTGAATCAACTGTTAAACCATTCTAGCTACTATGGAGATTCTTAGGATCTACAAAAAAATTAAATACTGTGCCCTTGCACATCATTCTTTAGAAGCTAGTTTTTGCATCTTGCATTCACTCCATTGATTTCATCATAATTAAGAATAGTGTATTTACTGTTTCCAACTGGAGTATCTATCATTACAATACTGCCTCTGATCCTAGTCTTCCCCCTCTCTCCTGAAATCGGAATGTAGCAAAACAGAGTGTGAATTAATATCATTCAGCATCATTCCATTTATAGCAGAATTTGTAAACCAGATCACCTCATATGGTGCTGGACTCTGGTGTAACAAGTCTACACAGAAGAGTGAAACTTTGAGTTAACCAATAGTTTTCCCACACCAAAAAAAAGGCAAATATTAAAATCCTTGGTAAAATGAAAAAAAACTGTTGTGGTCACAAGTAGTGTTTCATGGTTCTCTTGTATAATGGTACAAGGTTATATATTTTACAGTATTAAATTAATTAAAGAAAATTTGGCTGCCTAAGTAGATTTCAGCTTCAAACTATATTTTATTTATTCTAAGTAGAATGTTACTTAAAAGCACCTTAAGTGGGACAACTATGGTGGAGGGGTGAGACAATGCAAGAGAAATAATGCCTAGCTAGTTTTGAAAACCAAAGGGAACCATATTATGCCTACAACCTACTTACAAATTATACATAGCAGATCAAGAAATATGTCTAGGTAAGCTTTATCTGAGAACAATTGGTCTTTGCCCATGATTTATCTACATGGCACACAGTAATTAAAAGTGCCAGATTGGTAGAACTAACCTTCTTGGATGTTTAACAGACATACTTTGAGGCCTATAATAATTTGGTCAGAGGGACATAAAGGACACTTTTTGCTCCTTGCCCTCCTAGGTCAACTAGTTCCAGGGGACTATGAGCATCTCTCAAAATATCCTATAATGGTGGTGGGTCACCTGTCCTCTTGATCAAGGAGGCCGAGGAGACCCCACCAGATGGACTTGAACAAGTGTCCAGTCTACAAAGAGAAGGATCAACACAGAGCCAATCATGGTCGAGCAGGACCTTTGAGTTATCTTCACATAGGTGGAACTGGTAAAAGTAAGGAGCCAGGGGCTCCTCCCAAGCCCATGTGACCCCTGAAGAACAGGTCCTCAAACGACCTTAAGAATAAAAATAAATTGGTTTATTAGGGCCTACTCTATGGCCTTAAACATCCAAAAGGAAAGTATAACCAAAGATTAAAGGGGTCAATATAATTTCTTAAGAGTCCATATGCATTAGCTAAAGGCTACATAACAAATAACAATGCCAGATAGGAGATACCTTCTTTTGAGTTCTTGGCCAGGGTGGCCAAAGGGACTCCCAAATAGTAACCCAGCACAGAACTGGGAAAATGAACAGCAGACCCTAATCTTATCTAAAGGAGTATTGACAACTGATTCCTACTAGGAGAGGAACAGCTGACCCTCCTAAAACAAAGACCTCTCAATAGGCTGACTAGATTCAACAAAAGGGCAAGTAGTGGGGAATGGCTAGGGGTGCTGACAACACAGCAGACAGTAGCAGGGATATCAGAATATAAGGGCTCTAGTAGGGGGAGGAAGGCTATAGGAGGGTGCCAACTGGGAAGTGGGTGTATAGCCAAATAAGATGGTTTGGGATGTTCTGTGTGATATGCACACATACAAAAAAATCAGCAAATTTTTTAAAAATGTATTATATTTGAGGAGGAAGCATGGAAATTTACATCATGCTAATCAGTAGAGGTGATGAACTTTACCACTGAAATCCACCCGATGACTTCATAGACATATACAGGTGCCAAGGGTCCAAGTGCAACCGAGTATGACTTAGTAATAATCAGATGTATTCAGATTAGAGATGCATGTGCCAACATCTCAGTGTTAGTAGCAAAAAAATGAGTCTTTCTGCAAAGAACAATATATTCTAAAATGAAATGGAGATCCCTTTTAAAGGTTAAAAAACTCATTCAATTTTACGTCTTACAGAGCTTATACTGAGTTCAATATTGTATAGCTGTAATATGAACTTTTTATAAATTCTCAGTGGACTATTATGGTATCAAAATTAACTATGCCTTAAAGTGTCATTAGTATGCTTCCTTCCTCTAAATG
Organism: Nannospalax galili; assembly: GCF_000622305.1. NCBI lineage: Eukaryota > Metazoa > Chordata > Mammalia > Rodentia > Spalacidae > Nannospalax > Nannospalax galili. The sequence goes on along the minus strand of NW_008349068.1, from coordinate 6,306,381 downwards.
TTCATTAAAATAAGGCATGAAAACTCTGAACATGA
>NW_008349068.1:6301567-6306208 GCF_000622305.1 Nannospalax galili | reverse complement strand
GTTTAATGTGTGCATTTTGCCTGCATGTATGTGAGTGCACCACACGTGTGCAGTGCCCCTGGAGGCCAGAGGAAGGGTGTTAGATCCCCTGGAACTGGAGTTATAAATGGTTGTTAGTTGCCATGTGGATGCTGGGAATTGAACCCAGGTTCTCTGCAAGAATAGCCAGTGCTCTTAACTGCCGAGCCATCTCTGCAGCCCTGGCATACTCATGGGGGCATCTTTGTAAGGCACTGTTGCAAAATGCTTCTTCTAACTATGTGGTTATTAAATAAATAATTAACTGGAAAAAAATAATAGTGAAATATTTTTAAAAATGAAAAAAACTTTTTACAAGATTCTATGTTACACTTTCTCCTTAGGTTTCACCATCTCTCTCCCTGTAACAATCAGACTTTGATCTATGATAGATCATAAAAAGTATTGATAATGGGGACTGAGGAGATGACTCAATGGGGAAAATGATTGCTGAGCAAACATGAGGACCTGAGTTTAGATCTCAAATACTCATAAAAAGTGTGGGAATAGAAGTGCTTGACATAATCCTAGCATGTGGGAGGCAGAGACAAGAGGATTCCTGGGTCTTGCCGGCCAGCCATGGCTGAATTGGAGAACTCTAGGTTCAGTGAGGAACCCTGTTTCAAGAATTGGAATGGAGGGTAATAGAGAAAAATATCCAACATGGAGTTCTTCCCCACCCCCCACATTAGCACACACATGTACATGCTTCCACACAAATAGGCAAACAGGTCCCCACACATATGCCACATACACACATAACAAAAAAATCAACAATGTACAGAGAACAAGAGGGCTGCAGAATGCTTATCCCTGAATAGGACACCTATAGCACACGTCTGCCTCCTAAGGCCAGGGATCATTGAGGAAGACGGGATGAGAAGATTGCAAAGGTGGTGGAGGACCACAAGGAAGCAGTTTTCCAGGCAGCGGGTCAGTTTTTCATATGAACACACAGCAACGGTAACAGTGTGCACAAGTCCCACATAAAGTCAAAGCAGAAAAATTTCAGTATAGACACGAGGAAGAAATGGGCAAGAAACCCCAACCCACCTAAGAAATCATGGGAATATATTTATATATATATATATATGACATTAAATTGGGTGGGGGACAATGAGGGGAGGTGTGGGTAGGAGAGAGGATTATCAAATTATATTATTTGTAAATCACAAAAATCCAATGAAAGATAATAAAAAACAAATTCAAGTTAACTTCTTTCTTCTTAAAGGGCATGTACCACATTATAAGGAGATTATATCTATCTGTCTATCTACCTACCTACCTATCAGTCACCTGTAGATATGTCTACACTCAAAGATATATACATTTAATATCACAGGATGTCATTTTATGTTTTTTGGTTGTTTAGTAATGGGAATTTATACAATAGGAAAAAATTCTAGAAGCACACATAAGCACTTACAACATTTATATAAAAGTTGACATTTGGGGGAATAAAATAAGTTAATTTAATTTTCTTAGATTTTTTTAGTGAGCTTTTGTACATTTCATACAACAGTTCTTAATCAAATTTAGAACCCCCCCTCCCTCCATACCCCACTCTCGCCGGACCTCATGTATTCCACCATATATGTTAAGCCCTATCCAGTCAAGGATTTGTACCCAGATGTCCTTCAGTGAAAATTCATCCACTGGAGTCTAGTCAGCCTATCAAGAGATTGTAAGGTCTACTCTCCCTCACTCAGTAGTAATCTGTCTCCAACAGTTCCCAGATATTTTTTAAAGTACAACATTCATTAGGTTTAATATTATTATTGATTTAAAAATTCATTTTTCACATCTAAGAGATCAAAATTTTTATAGGAAATATTATTTTCCGAATTTGAAAAATCTCTTTTTAAAGTTGAACACATCATGAAATTCTTTAAATTAGAAATGTTTTACATTTGTCTGTGAACAAACATTCCTTATCAGAAAATAACAAGAATTATGTCTCTAAGAATCAAATCCATCTTGATGAGTTGTTTCCTTACAATTTATGATGTTTGTTTTAGGGCCATGTCCTCACTGAATAATCTCTGAAATTCTGAGTAATATCTTTTATCTCTACTCCCCCAGTTCCTAAAATACTTTTACGCTATTTTTTCAATTTTATTGCTCTGTAAAATCAATGAACTTAAATGGTAGGTGAAATTGATATATAATTCAATATTTTTTGGTTTTTTTCTTTCAAATAAGGCAGAGATTACAGGTGCCCTTCATAAAAGCAATTGGAAACAGGAAAACATTAAAGCGAGTAAAGATAGGTTGCTGAAAATAGCACAGAGCATCAAAACTTGTGTAATGAAGGGAGGAAGAAAAAGACATTGCTAATTTAGAACAAGATGGAGAAGAAAACTTTCATTGCTTGAGGATAATGAAAATAAAATCTGTACTTTTAAGGTGATGAGTAAGCAGAAAGAGCAGAACTTGAAGGTTTGAAAAATAGGAGCTCTCTTTTCAATGTACACTGTGGGGGGTGGGGGGAGTCTTTGTCTTTGTGTGGGTCTGTGTGTGTGTGTATGTATGTATCAACAGTAAGTGGGAGAGAAAAAGATCTAAAGATAAAGAAGACACAAGGAAGGACATTTCCACCTTTAGAATGGAGTTACATGCAGGAAAGATACATCATGAATAAATGCACTCAGTCTGCTGAACAAAATTTTATGTAATTGCTCTATCGTCTCATCAACTCATCTGAAAAAGAAATATCAATGTATCATGTTGAAAGCATTTATGTCTTCCTGAAAACACCAACTTCTTAGTTCGGGTACATAGAATATGTACATACATTAATTCATGGAAATATGTGCATAGGGTATGTGCTGACATGCATAGAAACTTCTGTAAAATACTAGGCAAATGATAAGCTTTGATATGCAATTTTTAAAATCAGTGAGCATAGTAGGTAGAACAGTTAGAATGAAAACTTGCTGATTTTGATGTTAAGACCATTAAAGCATGAAGCATCTGTAACAGTGATTTATTCATGCTGTTACTTAGATGGATAAGCTTGAAAGCAGAGTGTTTCCTCTAAGCACAATTGCAGTTGCAGCTTTCCTTCACGTTTAATGGATCTTGGTTAACACAAGACAAACAAATGCAAAACATCATAGTCTAAATTTTCCAGGAATTTATTGGCAAATACATATACACACACACACACACCAGAGAGAGAGAGAGAGCAATTTGGAAGACTTTTCCCCCAAAAAACTGAGGAAAGCCTTTGGTACTGAGCAGATAACCCGTGCTTGATTCATGATTCAAAACTGTCCATTCAGTTGGGGATATTCACTGTCTGCGTATATAGGAAAATATCTCTGAAATAGTAGAGGTCAAAGCACACATCAAGCTATGTAATAGCCGCAAACAAAATCCTGAACTTGGGTGTGTTAAGACATACCACCAAAAGTAGCATTCAGCTTTTGATTAAAATAGGAAAGTCTGAATAGGTCCCTGGGTCTGCAGAGGTCAGATACTGAGAGACTTCATCCAGCTTCTTCTGTTGGCTCTACTTGCATTCAGTTTTAAGTGTACAAAAAAGAAAGGTATCCACAGGTCCTGCTGCATGGCCAGAAGATTTACATTAGAAAGAGATTTGCTGCAATTTCTGTCTGCTGAGTTCAGACATGTACAGACAAGTTGCAGCAGGAGTCCTGAGCAACAGAGGTACTACCACCCCTCACAGGATATGAGTAACAGAGTTATCAAGAGATTCCCAAGGCACACCCTTCTTCCAGCCACAAGGTATTGGCACTACTGAGAATTCTTTTAGCTGTCATCTTTCAGCACTTGGAGTGATTGTTGGAGCGATGCTGACGGTGGGCCACCAGAAACCAGTAACAGAAAATGAAGGAGGCTGGATGGGCATCTAAACGAGGTTGCATGTAGATCCAGAAGTTCCTAAGTTAAAGAAAATCAAGGACTTACATGATTTCTACCATCAAGAATACACAAGCATTAATTGTAACTAAGACCTTGTGAGCAATTTTGAGGTTACACATACACACTCAACAGTTCCCTCATTAAAAATAGAGATGATAAAGATGATTGCTGGGCTTGGTGGCGCACGCCTGTACTCCCAGCACTTGGGAGACAGAGGCAGATGGATCTCTGTGAGTTCAAGGCCAGCCTGGTCTACATAGTGAGTTCCAGGACAGCTGGGACTACAGGAAGACCCTGTCTCAAAAAGACCAAAAAATAAAAATTAAAAAACAGATAAAGATGATAGCAAATCAATGAGTTTGGTTCAGAGTTCCTGCCTCCCAGAAATACTTGCTGCACTAGAAGACAGAAGTTCCCATGGGCCTGCAGGATCCCTTTCTACCAGACAGTTCCTCAGAGCATATTTTTGTAGGTTGAATTTCTTAGTCTAAGAAACTTGTGCCTTATCTCTTCTGTTTATGACTCCTAATGGAGCACCAGCATGCAGCAGAAATCACTGTTATTTGTTTTGAATAATTTTAAAGAAGAACATTAGGAGGGAAGGAGAAAGCCTTATTTTTATTTCCCAAAGAGAAACTTTCTTATCAAATATTCCACACACCATTTAGGTATAATCATTGTATTATTCAATATAGTATAATTAGAAATAGAATTTATCCAAATGCAATTATACAA
>NW_008349068.1:6283566-6301549 GCF_000622305.1 Nannospalax galili | reverse complement strand
TGTTTACGTTATTATATTACTTAAGTGTGTGTGTGTGTGTGTGTGTGTGTGTGTGTGTGTGTGTGTGATGTGTATATGTGAGTGAAGGTATGCTTGTACTATGGGTGCATGTGGAGATCAAAGGACAACTTTCCTGAGTTGGTTTTCTTTTTCCATCCCTTTGAAGCAGGGACCTCTTCTTGTTTCTCCTCTGATATGTAGACCAAGCAAGCTGGCCCATAAAAGTCCAAGTAATCTTTCATCTCTGCCTCCAATTTTGCTCTAGGACTGCTCGGATTACAGATACATGCAAACCATATCCAACTTTTTAAATGGATTCTAAGACTCAAACTCAGATAATCAGGTTTGTATGGCAAGGGTTTTTACCCACTGAACCATCCTGCCAACCTATTAATTATATGATTTTTTTAAAATGTAAACAAAGAAGCTAAATCTTAATTTCTCGGCACTGTTGGTTGATTCTGCTATACCCTAAGATTTATTTATTTTTAAAATATTTATTATTTTTATTTTATGTGTATGAGTGTTTTGCTTGCATATACATAAGTGCAGCCATGCTGTACAATGTTCATAGAGATCAGAAGAGAATGCTGGATCCCCTATAACTGGAGTAAGGATGGTTGTTTGCCACCATGTGCTGGAAACAGAATTCAGGTCCTGTGTAAGGGCAGCCAGTGCTCTTAACCACTGAGCAATCGTTCCAGCCCTGATCTTCTTATATATTTCTTTGTTCAACCTTAAAACTTGTTTTATAATATTTAGTTATAGGTATTACTTGCTATGCATAATTATAACTGATGCTTTTTTTCCATCACTTTATTCACTTTGTTTGATGGTGTTGAAAAATTATGACAGTGATTCTATAGTATCTTCAAGGCAGTGTAAGATATTATTGAAGGAGCTCAGGGAAATAAATGTTCTTAAAATGTTTATTTACAATGTAAATGTCAGATGAGAAGTAAATGTTGTCAGTGATCCCAAGATGACAAGACACAGGAGAACATAAACGTGAAGTCTGGTGATCAGAGAAACACATCTAAACTTTACCACATGGGAGCTTTTTATAGCTGTCTATAAGTCTAAGTAAAAACGTGGGAAATTTATAAAGTTTATACAAAGCAATCAACCAATGCAAAAATCTATTAAAATCCCACAGGACTTGACATAATTAAACTGAACTTTTTAAAAAATGAAAGCATTGTTAATGTTTTGAACTTGCAAAATGACAACTGAATCCTTTTACAGCGATGATGAAAATCACTAGAACATTTCTTGCAGTGATAAAATAGATTATCTGTCATTAGGTCCTGATTCACCTACATTCTCCAGATAATATTGTGTTTTATTTATTTGTTTGTTTACTTGTTTATTATTTTTAATATGTTTTATCACTTGAGGATTTTTTTACAATGTGTTTTGATCATATTCATCCCTATCCCTCTCCCTAGCTCATCTTAATCCACCTCCTACTTCCCCATTCCCTTCCAACTTTGTGTCCTATTTCTTTTTTAATGACCCACTGAGTCCAATTTGTGCTGCCCATATACTCATTGGTGTGGAGTTATCACTAGAATGTGGTCACTTAAAGAAAAGTGACTTACCTCACCCAGATGTCATCAGCTGTGAATAGCTCCTCATTTAGGGGTGGGACTAATGAGGTCCTCCAAACTCCATGCCGGAATGTTGACTAGGTTGATCTTACACTGATCTGTGTAGATGCCTTGTCATGTCCAAAAGCTACTGTTTCAGTCGTGTCCTCTCCGACCTCAGGCTCTTATAATCTTTCCATCAGGAAAGATTGTATTTATTTATTTTTGAGGCAATTCTGTCTCTTCCCAAAATGTGGAGTGAAAAACGTGCAGTTTGTGAGGCATGTTATCAGAAAAAAAAGCAAAGGGACTCTGAAGTCTTCTGCCATGCAGACATCCCATCTCAGGGGCACTGTGGCTCTCCTGGGGGCACTCTGGCTTTGGGCAGGGAGTAACACTTAGACATATTTACACTGGCAAGTTTGATCTAAAATGATGTAAGGAACAAATAACATGTTTGAGTACAATGTATAAAGCAGACACATGACTGTCTACAGGAGAGACTGTTAACTGAATGATAAGAAATAGAAAGGTCCTAACAGTATCTCATAAGGTCTTAAATGAATTTTCAGGACTCTTTCAGGAAATTTGAGTCCAAGGCTAAAAATTCAATCCACTTTGTTATATGCTTTCAGAAATAACCAAACAGACCCAGCGTTATCAAAGGATGAGATTGAATAGATTTATCAAGAATGGAAATTTGGAGGAATCAACTTCTTCAATCTGTCTCCACATTATAGTCTATAATTCCAGTTCAGGCTTTTCTGAAGTTTCCTTTTATAAAAATTCATTTTAAAGCCAAGCATGATGGCACACACCATTAATCCCAGCAGCCGCAGGTGCATCTCTGTGAGTCCAAGGCCAGCCTGATCTACATAATGAGTCCCAGATCAGCTCTGGTTACAGAGAAATCTTGTCTAAAAAGATTGGGGGAGGGGCAAAGAAAGAGAGAGATTCATTTTAAGTATCTTTAGGTAGCAAACAACAAAACCGATCTGTTTCTAGGGTGTTGCCTCTGTTTTGCGAATCTCTAGGTCCATCCTCATGCTGTACTATCACATATTAATATTATATTCACATATTAATATTAAAGTAAATCTTAAAATCTTAGAAAAGTCATTTATTTTTGTTCTCTCCAAACACAAAAGAAACATTTTCCAACTTATGGAACAAAGCCAGAAGTACTCTGATTTCAAACAAGAGAGTTAACAAAAAGGAAAAATGTCATAAACTAATAACTCGCATGAATGTGAACTCAAATTTATTTTTGTGCTAGCAAATACAATCCAGCAATATATAAAGCAAATAATATATTTGGTCAAGTGGATTTTATTTTCTGGTGAATTCAAAGTATTTTGGCAATTCTAGAAATTTCACATTTCCACTTAAGGTTTAGAATTAACTTTTTGACAAAAAGTGTGCTGGAATTTTTATTAGAATTGTGATCAATATATTAAGTTGTGGGGAGTTGCTGTCTAAACAATAATGAATCTGTGTGTCATGAAGACATTATATCTCTTTATTCATCATTCATTCATTAGTGCTTGTTAATCTTCTAGCAAGGTTTTAAATTTGGTTCTGGCTTCATATTTTGATTTTTAAATTTTCATTGTCTATATAAAAGCAGAGCAGACAACAAAGTTTTTAAAATAGAGACATGATTTTAACACATACTTTACCAAATGAAACGTTCTGATGTAAATAAGCATATGAAAAGATATTCAACATGATTTGTAGCCATTATGGAAATGCAATTATTAGACCACACTATAACTCCACCTCTCATCTATCAGTGTGGCCAATGTTAACAGTGAACTCTGACAATCCTGAGTATTTGTGAGGAAGGAGAGCAACTAGAGTGCTTATAATTACTCAGGAGAATATAAAAATGCAGGTGTAACCATTGTAGAGTATGGCTTACTAGCTTCTTATATATTTAATCATGCATTTATCTATCAATTTTATTGCTAGATATACAGTAAAACTAAGGTGTAACTTATGTTTATACAAAAATATGTACACAAACATCTGTAACTTCATTATATTTGCCAAGGGAAAATTTTCAGTGATAAAAATAGCCTGTATGTTCATTATGCTTGTAATTGTTTGAGTATGTAAATTTGTTCAACATCATCAAATATATGTTAAAAATTAGAAAGATTTCCTCTGTAGTAAGTATATCTTAATGAACTTTATTTAGAAATGCTCTAATCATTTCTAAAATTGCTATAAGGAAAGAGGTTTTAAGAGAAGCTAGAAAGTGGTGCCTTGGCAACGAAAACAGAATTATTAAAAGCTTCAAGTGCTTTTCTTTCCCATGTTCAGTTTAAATGAACAATGCCATGTTAACAGTGGCTTTGAGAGCACTGTATAACTTTGACTGTCATTTTTTTGTTGCATAATTTTCTAAAAGATGAAATTTCCTGCCTCCTGGTATGGGGAAGCAGAGAGCTGAAGCAAACAAGGATAATGTGTAACTCCACACAGGGTGGATTCAGATCATTTAAGGAATGAATTCCTCTATCAAGATGCATATATTTCTGAGATTTTTTTTGGTGTTCTTTTTTGGAAAGTTGTTACCTGATGAACAATTCTTGGTATAAGATGCTTGATAATGATGAGGTTCTGTTTAAGTCCCATCCATTTATTTCTTTTGGTTATAAAACTCACTTTTCCCAAAGGACAAAGAACTTCACAGTATTCTAGAACTTGGGAGATACTGGCTTATTTTAAAAAATGAGTTATTTTATAGACAGTAAGTAAAGAATCAATTGTAAGTTATACATGGAATGTCTTTTACGCAGAATGTATGCACCTTCAATAATTATTTTTGATTTCTATCATCTCTGTGATCCAGATTTGTAAAAGACATTGTCATCTTCAAATATCATAAACCATTAAGATGGTAAAACTGGAGAAAACATACTTAAGCAATAACCTAAATTAAAAACCATTGTTGAAAATGTTGTCACAATACCACATACATACAAAAATAATCAGCTACAACCTATAGCATCTAACATGGTTATCTCCTGCCCTCATGAACTTCAAGCCACATAAAAGCATTTCCTTAGGTGTGCTATGGTTAATACGAATTCCACATTATCATTTTGATCTTTACTTAATTGCATATTTATTGATTTTTTTTCTTGTTAAACACACCTGAGCAGTCAGAAGAAGAAAGAACAGACTTGAAAATCACAGCACAACATGGTCTACGTCAGCTTAGGAAACAATTTTCACTCACAAGAGTAACTAGAAAAAAAGAAAATGTAATTCCTCACCACTGGCCAATAACTAACAACATAATTCTGCTAAAACTGTTTTCCAATCAGATAAAGATAGAGATGACATTGGTCAGATATAGAAGGAGAAATAGATGCATGGTAAAGAAGGAGGAAGAAACAAGAATGCTTGTCCTCTAATTTTCTTTTAATTTCATGAGCAAATATTATGAATTTAAAGTAAGAGGGTTTGTTACATGGGCTTCATATACTAATATAAAAACATAGATTTAAATTTTCACCAGTTACAACAAAATTTTATCATTTTATTTATATAGGAAAGTAAATTTTGAATGGTTCAAATCTCTGTATACTCTTTAAAATGTGTAGCAGTTATCTGGAATAACTGGGAACTCACTCCATATCAGGGGGCCAGGCACTGCATTTACTGGTGCAACCTGAATCAATACTTCCCTGTGGAAACACAGGCCCACTGCTCCCAAAGTTTTAGAATTTCTCTTCAGAAACCAGAAACCCAGACCTTTGTATGAAATTCTCTCTCTGTTAAATGTTATCAAGTGCTGCCTGTCAGGAACCACATTTTTTATTTCAAATTAAACCAAGGTTTAAGTCCAAATGCCAAATACTATTATCTAGTTAAATTATTGATATTTGGGACCAGGGAGATAGTTCAGTTGGTACAGTGCTTGTGTTGCAAACATGTGCACCTGAGTTCCAAGCTCAACACTCACATAAAAAGCTCGGTGTGGGGATGCACTTGTAATCTCAACATAGGAGGTAGAGGTGGATCCCTGGATGTGGGGAGAGGTCATTGTCCCACTCAGATTAGCCAATTGGTGAGTCCCAGGGTCCCAATGAAGGAATAATGGCACCTGAGGTTGACCTCTGGCCTCCACAGTCACCTGCACATAAATAAGAACATACATACATGCACATGCGCGTGCGCGCGTGCACACACACACACACACACAAAGAGGTCTTTGTAACCTAAATTTTTTGCTTTGTATAAATAGAATATTATATCCACAGTTAAGTCACTTAATCCATGAACATAAAATATATACTTCTTGCCTTTTTCATATAAGATATATTCCTCCTAGTTTATGCTAGTTTAGAAAGAGCATTATAGCTAGGCATGGTAGTGCATGCCTTTAATCCAAGCACTCAGGAGGCACAGGCAGGCAGATCAAGCCCAGACTGAGCCCAGACTGGTCTACAAAGTGAGTTTCAGGCTAGCTACAGAGGGATCCTGTCTCAAACAAACAAACAAAAAAGCATTAGACCAGTTCTGAGAAAAAGTCATCTTAATACAGTAAGATGGTCTTTTAAAGCTAGATTCTAAACATTAGTATGTATCTGAAACAACTTTCTCATTAAAAACTGGCCCGGTACTTTACATTTAGAGCTACTTATCATCAATGTAAAATTTATTGAGCATAAAATATGAAAATGTAACTAGCATACTCTTTAAAACTGTTTTTCTCTGTTTTCCTCCCATTTTTAAATAAATCTTTCTAAATGTGACAACTATTAACACTTTTTTGTGAAGCACTGTACAATTCCCTCAGTGTTCAGCCTGCCACACTGCCTTCATTTCCCAGCAATTAGAAAGAAATGAGATGCTGGAGAGGCAGAGCTTACAAAATACCTCTTGGACCACTGTACATTTTGAGATATGTAATCTCCCAGTACTAAATACTCCAGAATGAAGTGAAGCAGGTCAAATCCTGAGTGTAGTTCCTGATTCACCCCCAGTCTAAATCTATGCTTCAAGCCCAGGAAACAGGTCTAAGAATTTTACATTAGCATTCACTAATGGACTCAAAATGAATGAGACTCTGGAACTGTAAGCTATTTGAAGTAGTAATCACTGAAAATTAAGACATAATTAAGCAAAAGAAAGCAAAAACTGCAGTAATTGAAAAAAAAGTTACTCATGTGAACAGAAAACAGAAGTGAGGATGATCCACAGAGGTCTGCACAGTGTCTATGCCAATCCAAATACTTTGAAACAGAGTTTAAACAATTATAACAAATAGGCATGTCTACAAAAACAGTAATGATAGAATAATATCTAGGCAATGTTCAGCATAATCAAACAATTTTCAGCAAAAGGAGAGAATTTAAATGAACATGGGACAAAAGAAAACCTGAAACATAAGATCAGAAATATAAACTATACAAAACGAATGGAAGAGGTGCATGGGAAATCAACTCAGTAATACAAAAGACCAAAATATGTTTACTTACATGATAAATGAATAAAATGATACAGAAATGAAACCGTAGAAATAAGATTTACAATAAGGAAAGCATGCATCACTTAAGAGAAAAAAATGAGTGGATATAGCCAATGTCAAATAACCCATAGCATCTAAGTGAGATCTGTACATCTGAATGGAGCTGATTCTCAGATTTTTAAGGGAAAATAAACAAGGAAAGAAACCCACACACAGATAGAATTTCTGACAAAACATTTGAACTATAAAAACTAAGTTCACAAATAAAAACCTAGCACTATGCAAAGCAATTAATTATACAAATGTGAATATTGTGATGCCAACAGCGTTTTGAGTATTGATGATATTATACAATGAAAAAATAGTTACTCAACTTTGTTTTTTAAAAGTTGCAACTGAAGGATTTCATAACTAGTTCCAGCAGTAAGAAAACATTTGATTACTCACAGGTTTACATAAGAGGATTTTTTTTTTAAAGTAAAAGTACTTGAAGACATTACTCAAAGGTACAGAGTTCCCTAGCAGCACAAAGTGGCACAAGTGTCTGCTTCTATTGTCGACTAAAATACTATGTATTTCACAATATATTTTCTAACAGACAACTGCCTAACTGCAGAAAGTATACTGATTTTTGCTGTTGATTTCTAGCCTTACTAAGTAATTGAATTCTTTTATCAGCTTTGATATACTCTTAATATATTCTATTGGCTACTCTATGAGGACAACAGTATCACCTGCAAACTGCAGTGCTTTCCTAGGTTGTTTGAAAGTTTTACGACTTAATTTTATTTTCTTCCTAGTTATATTGCCTACAAGTTATTGCTGTCATATGAATTTGTATCAGAAATGCATTTACAGTCTTCACTGTCCAAATCCATGCACTTTATTGATTTCACTGCTTTGCTCTAATTCTTGGGAATTCAGTTTTTAAAGACTTTGGTTTTGATTCATTCAGAAATCAACTGAGGGGCTGGAGATGGCTCAGGGATTAAGAGCTCTTCCTGTTTTTCCAGAGGATTAGAGTTGGGATCCCAACACCCATGTCAGGTAGCTCAAGACCACCTGTAACTCCAGTGCCAGGGAATCCAATGCCATCTTCTGGCCTCCACAGGTACCCACACATATGTGGCATACAATCACATAGACTTAAATAAATGTACATAAATAAAATTAAAATATTTTTTGAAAAAGAAATCAACTAAGATTAAGATATTAGAACACTTTTGTCTGCTCATTTATGTTTTTTAAAAGGTAAATTTTAGAGATCTTGCCTAAGATTGATTTATTTTTATTTGCACTCACATAGAGGAATAGTAATTAGAATAACTATGAAATGGTTACTGTGAATAATTTATCTGGTGTATGTAGTTATGAAATGCACTGTTATAATATGAAGATATGCATCTGCCGTAGGCTTTTCCCATGCTCTACAAATATTGGAAGAGTTAAAAAAGCAATCAGATAGTTGTTATCTTTGATTAAATCCCCGAAAGAAGTTCTTAAATGCTGGTTAGTTTTACAAATTGTGAGTCTAAAGGAATTATCCAGTTTTTAAAATGTCCTTTAAATAATTGAAGGAAAGATTAACGGACTATGAGAAATCTAACATTCTGCAATAATGCTTCCAGTTTTTACATATTTCAGTTGTATCATGAAAAATTGCTTATTTTAGTTTGTTTACAAGTGAAAGTATGTGCATGCATGTGTGTGCCACTGTGTGTGTGTGTGTGTGTGTGTGTGTGTGTGTGTGTGTGTGTGTGTATATACAACTGGGGGAGTTGTTTTTCTCCTTCCACCATGTGGATCTCAGGAACCGAACTCAGGTTATAAGGCTTGGCCGCAGGTGCCTTTACTTGTTAAACTGTCTCACTAGCCCTGTGGGACATATTTTTAAAGGTTTATCTTATTTTAAATTAAACATAGTATTATACAAAATTATGGAATAAAATTTGATATTTCCATATGTTTTGATTGTGGGTTTTTTGTATGTTTGTTTGTTTGTTTGTTTTGTTTTTTAGGGAGTTGTTGCTTATTTGTGATAAAGTCTCTCTGTAACCCAGGATGACCTAGAATTCACTATGTAGACCAAGCCAAACTTGCACTTTGTAGTGATCTTCCCGCCTTTGTCTCCCAAGTACTGGGATTGAGGTCATGTATCACCAGGTCTGGATTAATGTATGTATATTCTTATTAAAAATCAACGGTGGTGTTTTATGGGAAATGCCTTTAATATAGTTATGTTTCATATACTATTGAAAGTCAGATTTTTTTAACTAACTAAATATTTTATTTACTTTATAATTTAATAGGATCCTATGCCTCTTTTGCACAAGTTTTGGCTTACTCCCTGTCTACACCTTTCCCTTATCCCCATCTCTGTTTAAGCCTCTCTAGCCATGCTGTCACTGCTATGCTACTTTCATACCACCCGTGTTTTACTATCCATCCCTCCAGGATTTCCGCCGTGTACCTCTCATGGCTCTTTTCTTGCTCTCTGACCTCCACAGACACTCACCACATCTTAAACACAGAAAGATCAAAGTTTGAAGCTAGTGTCTTCATCTGAGAGAGAACATATGGTATTTCTTTCTGGGTCTGGGTTGCCTCAGTGTAACATATTCCAGCTCTACTAATTTTCCTAAAAATATCTTATTTTCATTTTTCTTCAGTGCTATGTAGAATTCCATTGTATAGATCTAACACACCTTTACTTTCTGTTCATCAGTGATGGACATCTAGACTATTATATTTCCTAACTGTTATGAAAAGTTTGAAGGGAGGTGTCTCACGTGAATGGATGATTCTTCTCCCATCAGCCATCAGTCTTTAAACAAAAATCCCAGTATCAAATAAGGGTTATCTCCCTATGAGTTATTACCCAGGGAGCCCCCAAAGGCTACCAAAACAATGGAGGCTATTGCTATCACTCTTGGTCACCCATTAGAACTAGATGGTAAGACCCTATTGGTGAAGACACAACACACTTGGGATGCAGCACACAAATAAATTATACTGGAACTAAGCTGGACACTTGATCTCTCTGGCTAGTCTTCATTGCACCACCAGAAGGTGCTAAATAGACAGTTGGGAGAGAAAAGAAATCAATGATTTTGCTTAGCCATACATCCTGAGTACTAAAATACCAACCTGCCAGGCAAGATGCTCCCACTGGTTCAATAGAGGCACAATTGTTTGGGGGATACCCAACCACTTTCTGGTTGAATTTAAGGCTCACTCCATGGAAAGAAATACATACCTGATACTGTAAACCTGGACAATGGCTAAGGATGTCACAGGCTCTGTGAGGAATCTTATTAACTGATATTAAGCTAAATAGGCAGGTAGCCAAACTGTATGTATGTATGATGTATGTATGTATGCCCCTAGACTAGTGCTGCTTTCTGCTTTAGCCAGAGAAACTTCTTTTTGTAGTGAGTGTCACTTAATATGGAGACTCATAACTGGTGAAAATGATAAGACTAAGTAACCATTGAGTGCTCAGCACTACACAGAACATCTACCTCACCCCTTCTACAACCCAGCAAACATTTTGGAAAAAGAAGCAGAAAGACTGTAAGAGCTGGAGGAGGGCAGGAGTGCTATGAAATGCTGTCTTCTGAATGTGACATGGGTGGTATAATCATGAATGGCAGTAACTATGACTACCTGCACCTACAAAATAGACAGGAAAGTAGAGGAGACGTATTTGGGAAGAAGAAAGGGGTCTGTTGGATGGGAGGGGCATAGTGTGCAACTGGGGGTAAATATGTGCATAATACATTGTATACATGTATAAACTTGTCAAAATGTGCCTCATACATTTTTAGCCCATATTTCATGTAATAAATGTATTCGATTTATAGTTTTTATAACACTTCCAGAGAGGGAAGTCTGCCATCAAGGGAAATATTTGCAGTTCTCTTTGCTTGCATAGGTCGCCTTCAATCTCCTTGGCTAAACATCATCATCTTCCTTTAGCACATTGAGGAGGGATCACCAAGCCTATTATTCCTCCAGATGAGTGACTCTTAAAATAAATGTGCAGATACCAGTCTCTGCACATTGAACCTGTTATAATGTGCTGTAACTTCTGAATTTCTTTCACTCAAAGAAAGTGACTAAACTATTTTTCCTCTAATTTTAGTATATATAAGTACCCACTTGAGAGAATTTAATGTGCTTTGGCTCTAATTGCTGATGTTATGTGTTTAAAAGAGGTTACTATCAATTTTATGGGTTTATATTAAATGCTTTTAGATTATTTATATTACAATATAATAACTGAATAAAGGTCTCTATTTGAGTAATTAAACATAGTAATCATGATATTCTTTTGATATCTGTTATTGTTTGGGTTATAAATGCCCCCCAAAAGCTTTGTTAAAATCTTAGTCCTCAGGTTAGCCCTAAAAGGAAATTGGCCTGTCCAAGAGGAAGAACCTAGAAGAAGGTCTTTAGTCATTGGGAAGATGCCTTCAAAGGGGATGATGGAAACCTGGCTGCATTTGCTTTCTGGCCATGAGATGAGCAATTTTGCTTCACTGTGTGCTGCCATCATGATGTGCTGTCTTACCACAGCAATGGAGTCAGCTGACTAGAGAATGGAATTTCCAAAATAGCAGGTCAAAATAAACCTTTTCTCTTTATAAGCTACCTTAGGTATTATATTATAGTAACAGAAAACTGAAAAGCACATTCTATCAGAGGGTGATTTGAAGGGTTTTTAGTCCCATGGAGTGAGACTATCCCTGTTCTATTATGCTTTTTATTTGAGAGTTTTTGATGTGCGTTTACTCCAAATTAATAGCATCCATACCACAACCTTGCACAATATCAATGGGACCATCAAACAATGTAAAAAGACTTATTTGTTCCAGTTGCTGATATATTTGGATCTCCAAATCCACCAAAAAGTCCTAAGGAAGAAAACCAGATCTATATTACATATAATAAATACACAGCATTTGTTTATGGTTTCTTAATTCATACATATGAAAAAATCATTTATTCTGTGTTTTTTAAATAAAAGAAATTTCCTGTATAAACAGCAAGAACTTTCCATGAGGATCCAACTTCTGATTATTGATTTGAGGATGACATAACTGGATAAAACATAATCAGAGAAGTAGGATAAGGGATTGTGCTGGACTAAGTACTTGGTTTTGATATTTGTTACAATTTGTAAACAAGTTTTCTATTGTATTGAATTAATAAATATTTTTACCATGATTTCAAATACTGCATGGAGGACAATTATTTACCAAATATTTTATTCATCAGTATTTTCCTATCTAGTTTGTACTTTACTTTTTCAGGCTTTTTATTTTTGATAAATTCATACATGTATGTAAAAAATATGACCACATCTATACCACATTTTCCCTGTTCAACTCCTCCCACATTCGTTCTAAAAAACCCACTCCCAACTTCATGTGTTTGTTTAATTTTTGATAACCCACTATGTCCAGTTAGTGCTGCTCATGTGTGTATGGCCTTGAAGCCATCCTCAGGAACATGGGAAACCTACCACTAGTCACATCCTCACAAAAGAAGAATCACTCCTCCTCTAGCAACTATCCACTGCCGATCGATCTTCAGTGAAGACTGTGGCCTGAGGATCATCTGCCTCATCTACACTGGAATTTTGACTGCCTTGATCTTGTCTAGGTCTTGTGCAGGTAACCACAGCTTCTGTGCATTCATGATTCTGATAACCATGATACATCCAAAGACAATTTTACAATACTCCTTCCCATCCTTTGGTGCTTGCATTTTTTTTGCCTCCTCTTTTGTGATATCCTCTGAGCCTTTGTAGTGGTGGGGTTAATACAGATGTCCTTTGTAGGGCTGAGCACTTAGTCTCTCATTCTCAGCTCTTGATCAGTTATGCATTTCTTCATTGATTTTTGTCCACTGCAAAAATAAGCCTCTCTGAGAAAGGTTGAGTGCAGCCCAGGTTTATGAGTATAATAATACTTAAGTATTATAAAGCAAGTTGACAGCATGACCATTTTGCAAAATAACAATAGCAGGTTCTACCCCAGGGCCTATGATCCCCCAAGCCATGGGATTTTGACCAGAATTACAGTACCTTGCATGAAGCTCCTCCCCATGGAGCAGGCCTCAAATCTAATCAGAAGATGATTAGTTAGCCCATAATAGTCATGCTACTACTATTGCACCAATAGGTACATCTCGCCTGGCAGGTCATTTTTGCATCATGGAGGGTCCAGCACTGGGTTAGACCTCTGATGTCTTCTCCCTCCTAGCAGCCTGAATAGCACATTATGACACTATGAAAGCTAGCCAACAAGGAAGTTTCTCCATGATTTTGATATTGATTTATCTTATGATATGCAACCAAAGTATGTGGTGTCTACAGCAATAGGATCTTACTATGTAGTTATGAGGGATAACCAAGGGCAATGGCAATGACCTGTGTTGTTTTGAGGACCCCTAGCACCTCCTTGACCAATTACTCATAGGGAAGGTATCCCAAGCCTTATACTGTGGTTTTCATTTAATAACCCATGTCTTCTGAGAGGAACATTATTCACACATGCAGGATAACTCCATTCAAACTCTTTTTGTTTTTAAGTTATGTTTTTAAAGTAGCTTGCTAACTACTGGGTTTCTATATGGTTTTTTTTTTCAGAGATCTTTAGTTTTGGTTAACTCATTCACTATCCCTGTCTCTTCACCATCCCCTGCCCCATCCCTGCTTAATCTTTTAACCCTCAGATCCCCCTTCTTCTTTCATTTTACATGTATTCTACTATTCTTCTGCCTGTCAAGAGTTGTGAGACAGTAGGTTTCCATATGGCTTACTGTACTGGCTTCTTTGAGTTAACCACCCCCTTACCTGTTGACTTTCCCATACACTGGTGCTCCTCCCTAATTAAGCCTTTCCATCCCTAGCATTCCATCTTACAACTTTCCTTTTACCCATAATTTGCCCATAATACCTTGTCCCTGAACATGTCACCCAAAGAGTCCCTCTCTGGTTTCCTGGCTACCACATGTACTCCAAGTTAAATACACAAAACAAAAGATTTAATACTAGGATCTGAATATAACAGAGAACATGCGACTTTTGTCTTTCTGGGCTGGATTTATATCACTCAATTTTTTATTCCAATTGCATTCATTACCAGCAAATCTTTTAGTGGTATATTGTGAAAAGTTAAATGTTTTAATTTTGGTGATTCCTTGTATGAATTATAGCTTTAGTATCATGTCTAATCCAAGATCACAAAATTTTCCTCGTCTTGTCTTAAACAATTTGATATTTTGCATGTGTCTCTTTTGTGCCTTTTGGGTTAAGTTTTAAGTTGGATAGGAACTAAGTCTGGGCTAACTTTTCTATATTGATGCCTAATTTTAGCCATTGCCTAATCACTGACTGAATTGCCCTTGTCCCATGCAGTTTAGGTTGTATATAGTCAAAGATGACCTTGAACTCCTAACACTCTTGCCTTCATCTCCCACGTGTTGGGATTACTGGCATGTGCCACCATGCCTGGTTTATGAGGTACTGGTAATCAAACCCAGGGCATCACATATACTAGGCAAGCATTCTACCAACTGAGATACATCCCCAGCTCTATGGGTTTGTTTGGATGGAAGAATTAATAACATAATAATATGGTGTATGTTAATGTAACTATACTAAAATTATAAATTAATATACTATACAAATGTTACATATATTTATAGTATTTTCATTACGTATATCTAATGTTTATAATGCACAATTCTTTTTAATTTTAAAATATTTTTACATGCACATATGTGTGTAATGTGCTATTTTGAAATTGTTGTCTTGCACATCACCTGTTACAATCTCTTTGATGATCATGGATGCAAAAGTTCCTCAACACATACTTGCAAAAGGAATTCGGGTGTTCATCCAAAAGGTAGTCTCTCATGACTGAGTTGGCTTGATCTCAAAAAGGCAGGGATCATTTAACATATGTAAATCTATGAGTGTAATCCATCATATAAATAGACTCAAGCCCAAAAGTCACATGATTATCTCATTAGATGCAGAAAAGGCCTTTGAAAAATTCCAACATCCCTTCATGATAAAAGTAATAGAGAAAATAGAAATGAAGTGGAAATACCTCAACACAATAATGGCAATACACAAGACCCAGCAAACATTATGCTGAATGGAAAAAAATTTCAAATTATTTCAACTAAAAATACTGAAAGGATGTCCACTCTCTCCAGTCCTATTCAATATAGTGCTTGAACTGTTGACTAGAGCAATAAGACAAGTTAAGGAAATAAAAGGGAAACAAACTGGGAAGGAAGAAATCAAAAGTATTCTTATTTGCATATTATATGATTCTTACATAAAAGACCCTAAGGACTCCACCAAAGAACTTCTAGCATTGATAAACACATTCAGTGAAGTATCAGGGTATATTAGTTAAGGTTCTCCAAAGAAACAGATCCGATGGAATGAATATATATATATATATAGGGATTTATTGGCTTAGCTCACAAAATAGAGTCTGAGTAATCCAACGATGGCTGCATCACACTGGAGAGGCTGAGAATCCATAGTCACTCAGTCCACAAGGCCGGATGTCTCAGTAGTCCCAATCTGGTGCTGAAGGTGTGATGAATTCCAAAACATCAGCTAGTCTTCAGTCTACAGCAGCAATACGAACTCACCAGCGAGAGAGAAGGCAAGTAGCAAAAAGCAAAGCATTCTCCTCAGCCATGGCCTTTTATACAGTCTGCCATCAGAAGGTAACACCCACATTTAGGGTGTATCATCCAGCTTCAGATGATCCAATTAACAAGGTCTCTCTCATTTCAGTTAATCCCAGATCCAGTCAAGTTGACACCCAGGATTAGCCATCACACAGGGTATAAAATTAACACACAAAAATCAGTACCCTTTCTATACACCAACAAAAGCATACTGAGAAAGAAATTAGGGAAATGATCCCATTCACTATAGCCTAAAAACACTTCCATGGGATAAATCTAGACAAGGAAGTGGAAGATTTGTAATAGTAAAACTTTAAGACACTGAAGAAAGAAATGGAAGATACCAGAAGAGGTAAAGAACTTCCATGCTCATGGATTGGTAGGAATAATAGTGTAAAGATAGTCATCCTGCCAAAAGCACTCTGTAGATTTATCATAATCCCCATTAAAATTCCAACACAATTGTTCACAGAAATGGAAAAACTAATCCTAAACTTCATGCAAAAACAGAAAAACCTAGGATAGTCAAAACAATCGTGAACCATAAAATATCTGAGAGTATCTGTGCTTTCAAATTATACTACGGAGCTAGTATTAAAACAGTTTTGAGCTGGAATAAAAACAGACACATTGACCAAAGGAATAGATTTGAGGACTGAAGGTTAAGTTCACACATGTACAGTCACCTGATTTTTTTATAAAGGGGTGAAAAACACACATTGCAGAAAAGACAGCTTCAATAATTATGCTGGTCTACCTGTGTAGCTACATGTAGAAAAATGAATCTGAATCCCTGTCTCTGAGCATGAAAAAAAAAACTCCAAATGGATCAAGAACCTCAACATATGACCTGATAATCTGGATCTGATACAAGAGAAAGTAGGGAATTCGTTGGAACTATTAGGCACAGCAAAGTACTTTCTGAACAGGACTCCTGTAGCACAGGCATTAGGACCAAAAATTGACAAATGAGACTTCATGAAATTAAAAAGTTTCTGTACAGCAAAAGACACCATCATTTAAGTGCAGAGGCAGCCTACAGATTGGGAAAAATCTTTGCCAGCTATATATCTGATACTTGACTCATATCTAGAATATATATATCGCAAAAACACTAAACACCAAGAAACAAATATCCCAGTTAAAAATTGGGGCAAGGAGCAATCAGAGTTTTCAAAAAGATTAAAGTAAAATTTCTGACAGTTTTTTTTTGTGTTCACATATTTAGCCATGAGGGAAATGTAATGCAGGCAAAGATGTGAGGAAAGGGGAACACCTATTCACCGCTGGTGGGAGTGCAAACTGGTACAGTTACGATGGAAATCAGTGTGGAGGTTCCTCAAAAGGCAGAACTAGAACTACAATAAAATATAGCTATACGATTCTTGGGCATATACCCAAAGGACTCTGGATACTACTATAGAGATACCTGCTCACCCATGTTCATTGCTACTCTAGTCACAGGAGCCAAGAAATGGAAACAACCTAGATGTTCATTAAATGGTGAATGGAAAATGAAAATATGGGACACTTACACAAATAAATACTATTCATTTTTTAAGAAAAACAAAATTAAGGAATTCACAGGTAAATGGATGGAACTAGAATCAGTCATCTTGAATGAGTTAATTTAGACACCCAGAAATATAAACATCAGATGCTCACTGTTATATGTATATGCTAGGTTTGAATCTTTATGTGTGTTTTATTGGAAAATCCATAGGGGTCAGGAAACCACTTAGGGGCCATGCGAGGGGTCTTCAT
The DNA here is from genome assembly GCF_000622305.1 of Nannospalax galili. NCBI lineage: Eukaryota > Metazoa > Chordata > Mammalia > Rodentia > Spalacidae > Nannospalax > Nannospalax galili. Next base: position 6,283,987 of record NW_008349068.1, on the reverse strand, counting down.
ATGAGAGGGAGATAGAATACAGTGATAAAGGGAGAGAGGGAACAAACAAAATCAGATTTGGGCTATGGCAATTGGAAGTAATCTGAGTGATTGCAAATAATTTATAATATTCATTTAAAATATTTTACTAAATATATTTATTTATTATATGTGCATATGTATGCCACAGTGTATAGACATAGAGGTTAGAGAACAACTTGTGGGAGTCAATTCAGTTCTTCCACCAAATGGGACACAGGGTTGAACTTAGTTCACCATATTTGCTGGTATTTTTCCCCACTGAGCCATCTCTTTAGTCCATAGTAATGTGTAACATATTTTGCATACAACAATACTCATATACAAACATTATTTTAAAGTATACATACGTACCATACAAGAGGACCAGCTGATTTGTAGAAACATCTCAATGAACTAGATA